>NC_137105.1:52208346-52235846 GCF_949357685.1 Gobio gobio | reverse complement strand
TATTCGTACTCATTCAATATATACTAGTACTTATTCAATAGATACTAGTACTTATTCAATAGATACTAGTACTTATTCAATATATACTAATACTTATTCAATAGATACTAGTACTTATTCAATATATACTAATACTTATTCAATAGATACTAGTACTTATTCATTAGATACTAGTACTTATTCAATAGATAAGATTTTTAATTGAACTCTAAGGTGGCCATTCTGACTAGCCATAACATAAGACGAGTAAAAAAGCAGTTTTGACTTTTATTAGTTACAATTAAAAAAGATACTAGTGTCTGTTAAATAAATACTAGTATATAATGAATAACTACTAGCATCTTTTTAAAAGGTACTAGTACCTAATAAATAAGTACTAGTAGCATGAAAATCGATACTAGTAAGTTTTAAGTATTAAATGTTAAAACGGCTTGCCATAGTTTGCCTGCTCTTTTACAGTTTAGAGGCAGCAGATGGAGCCAGAGAACTGCTAATGGAGGTCCTGTTTCCTCACTGAAGTCACAGAGATGCTTCATGAGCAGTTTAACTGTCTTGTGAGATAAAAGAGCTTGTTGAACAATACTAAGCTTCAGAAACAGCACATGCAGCTAAAAGCAGTCAAATGCCAAAAGCAAAGTTTCCGACGTGCCTCTGAATGGAAGAATCCCTGTGTGTGTGTGTGTGTGTTTGAGTGAGTAGGTTAATACCGCGGGCTCTTTGACACTGGTGGGCGTGTCTGGGATGGGTGTGGCCTTGACGAGGGGCGTGGCCTGTGAGCAGCAGAGCGACAGCAGCAGAGAGAGACAAAAGAGCTCAGATGAAGCTTTTACAAACATCCCAGACTCTAACACGCCAGTCATTAAAGCATTGACAGAGAAGTGATGTGAATCATTGTGTAATGTATACAAATCTAAAATACTGCACATACAGAATCCCAACATTCCTCCATGTGCATTTCTGACGCGTGAATCTTTTGTGACCGCTCAGTTTCAATTTTTACAGTTGAAGAAACGGCACAGGAAATGTGATCAGGGCCACGTGATTCATCAAAATAAAACCAAATTTTTGGTATGGCTTAGTGTGGTTATGAACTCGTAAAGGCTGTGAATGAATTAATAGATATACTGTACGCTCTGTGTGTTTCAGAGCGAAGCGCTGCACTGTTTCTGTGTCTCGGTCACATGCACTCGCTGAGAGTTTAGGGCACTTATAATGTGCCTTTGGAAATACAACATGCAGCAACTATTGACAGCCATAAATATTAGTACTGTAGTTTTACAGTTGCACTGTACATAACATTATTATTATTATTATTATTATTATTATTATTATTATATTTTTCTTAAATATAACATTTTAAAATACTCATTGAAAGATTACAATATTATATTTTTATTGTTTAATTATTTTATATGAAAATAATAATACTTAATATGTTATTATATTTTCTTAAATACTTTTTTATTTTACAGTAAAATATTACCATAGCAATATTTAAAATTTTGTTTAAGATTTAATTTTTTTATAATAATAATGTTCTTAAATATAATTGTTGTATTTTACAGTAAAATATTACAAAAGTAATATTTCTTATTTTGTTTAATATTTTATACTAAATATTAGTACTATAGTTTTAGAGTTGTACTTTACATAACATTATTATTATAAATATAATTATTATATTATTCTTAAATATTACATTTTACAATAAAGATGACATTATATTTTTATATAGTTTAATTATTTTATTGAATTTGCTGAATTTTATTGAATAATAATAATTATTGTTGTTGTAATTAAGTACATTTTTTTATTTTACAGTAAAATATTACCATAGTAATATTTCCTATTTTGTTTAATTTTTTTTTTTTTATAATAATAATAATAATAATAACAATTATCATTATATTTTTCTAAAATACTATTTTTTATTTGGCAGGAAAATATTCCAAAAGTAATATTTCTTATTTTGTTTAATATTATAATCATAATATTTAAATAATAATAATAACAATAATTGCTATTATTATTTATTTTTTTCTTAAATGCTCATTTTTTTATTTTACAGTAAAATATTACCATAGCAAAATTTCTTATTTTGTTTAATATTGAATTTTTATAATAATAATAATAATAATAATAATAATAATAATAATAATAATAATAATAATAATAATAATAATATCAATTATTATTAAAAAAATTATTGAAAACAAATTCTTTATTTTACAGTAAAATATTACAAAAGTAATATTTCTTATTTTGTTTATATTTTATTTGAATAATAATGACAACCATAATAATATATTTTAAATACTCATTTATTATTTTACAGTAAAATATTACAATTCTAATATTTCATATTTTGAATAATATTTTTATCATTATAATATTGAATAAATGTTATTATTATTTTATTGTCATACTGAAATTTTTTGGGGGGGCCAAATTGTGCAGCCCTAAAAACAATCATAGCAAACCTAAGGCTTGGGTCAAACGGCTCTGGGGGAAATGCCAACATCTGGAATTAAGTCTGGACTTACCCGTCGCCCGTAGAGTTACTGAGTGGTGCAAGTGTGTGAACTTTAGCTACAATGCCTTTGTAAGGACGTACAGTGGAGGCTGGCGGCTGAGGCCGAGCTGCTTCTGTTGGTGTCAGCGCTGGTTTGGGCGGAGCCTCTTCCTCATCCTCCTCTTCCTCCTCCTCAGGGATCTCGGGCGGGGCTGGAGGCGGGGCCAGGTCAGGGCACTGACCAATCTCTGCGTTCTCAAAGGCCACGGGCTGGGAGAAATCCACCGGGCTGTTTCATTGACACACACAACACACATCCGCACTTGAGGGAATGATGACACAGCGTGACTCCAATCAGGTGAATAATGAACACACTTATGAGCAAGGACACACTCATTTACATGAGTGCGGCAGAGGGCAATGGGGTTCGCTCGAGTGGAAAAGACAGAGATTCATACTCCTCATTAGAGCAAGAAAAACTGTGATTGTTATGTCGTACAGCGTTTAGCTTATGACTGCCCCTCAAAACTGCACTGGGAGGAAAACAAGACCTTTAATCTACAGCCACGGGAGGCAGGGAGAAATGGGTCAGTGTTTACAGCAGTCGCCGGTGTCACTACAGCACAATCCAGGCCTGACGTATGGCAGCGGATTGTGCTCTGGAGGTTCGACATTTATCTTGGGCTGTTAAAGGTGACCTCAAAAAGCTTGGAAGGCGTGCTATGTCTTTGCCATGCTATTATCTGTATAACGGACCCGCTAACACTGCTGTTAGCAGAAATATGAGCGAGCCAAACTAGTTTTACCAACCAAAAGGAATGCCACACAAATCATTTTCTGAAACGATTTACTCTGTATCTAACACCATTGATTCCCGAGTAAACAATAGGGCAGTTATTAAAGCTACACTGTGTGATATTTTCCCCCCATCTAGTGATGAAAAGGTATATGACCATCCAGTGAATATTAGTTTCTGTTCCTCTCAATTCCGATTTTGTATTAACTCCTACGGTGGCTGATTTAGTCCAAGATTAACATGGCTTCCAGTTCGACCTCGTCCACATTGGACACGGTGCCATCGAGTGTTAAAACGCGAAAGGCGAAGCTTGAATTCACGGGTATGTCCCTCTTTGGCTAATGTACTTTCAAGATGGAGGGGCAACATGGCGACCGGCATTCGAACCCCTCACCCGTATGTATTTACAATGGCATGTTATAAACTTATGAGAATACTTTATTACTTGAAAGAAGTAAATATACATTAATGAGCACATATATATTTTTGAAACAACTAAGTGTTTTTAGCTAAGAATAAACTAAAAAAGTTACACAGTGTAGCTTTAAGTTGGCTTGAGAAAGCAAATAAACATATTATTCTTCATCAGACTCGATCTCCTCCAAGAGATGTAAAGCTAGAACTACCAAACTTGACTCAGACCTTCAGACTGTTCTGACGTGGGTTGCTTTATCTTTTCAAACTGATCCGACTTACAATTTTCCTAAAAATGACTGTTAAAACTCTGAAAAATCCCATAGACTTGCACTGAAAATGTTCAAATGAGGCAAGATTTTTGAAACTCTAACTGTCAAAATTCAAATTTAAACTGCCAGAAGACTCAATTAAACTGCCATTCTATGTGCTATTATATCTATCTATCTATCTATCTATCTATCTATCTATCTATCTATCTATCTATCTATCTATCTATCTATCTATCTATCTATCTATCTATCTATCTATCTATCTATCTATCTATCTATCTATCTATCTATCTATCTATCTATCTATCTATCTATCTATCTATCTATCTATCTTACTAGCAACATGTTAAATAATGCTAGCAAAATGGTAAAACATGTTAGCAACGTGTTATTTAATGCCAGCAATGTGCTAAATCATGCTAGCAAGATGGCAAATCATTTTAACAATGTGCTAAATCATGTTAATATGTTAAATCATGCTAGAAATGTGTTAAATCATGTTACCAAATGCTAAATCGTGCTAGCAAGATGTTAAATCGTTATCAATGTGCTAAATCATGTTAGCAAACATGTTAAATCATGCTAGAAATGTGTTAAATCATGTTAACAATTTGTTAAATAATGTAAGCAAAATGTTAAATCATGCTAGCAAGATGTTAAATCGTTATCAACATGCTAAATCATGTTAGCAAACATGCTAGAAATGTGCTAAATCATGTTAACAACATGTTAATCGTGTTAACAAAATGATAAATCATGCTAGAAAACGCACTAAATCATGCTAACAATGTTATCACGTAAGCAATGTGCTAAAACATGTTATCAATGTGCTAATTCATGTTAACAATGTGTAAAAACATGCTAATTTATGCTAGCAATTTATTGAAACATACTAGCAATATGCTAATTCATGCTAAAAATGTGCTAATTCATGCTAACGATGTACTAAGAAGACTTTAAAACTACTTTAAACTTCAAACTATATCAAACTGAAAACCTTCAAACTTTTAAAACGTATTAAAAATTTGTCTTAATTAATTATTGTATTATTATGTGGCCATTAACTTATACCCAAAAATGACTTTTTTTATGTGGAAAACAAACAGGAATATTTGTTCATGAGTGTGCATGTAACTCCACCACAGAAGCTGTGTGTGTGTGTGTGAGGTGGAGAGGGACGGATGTTGACGTACACAGTGTTGATGAGAAGGTTCCAGATGCAGCCCTCGAATGGCACGTTGGGCCGCTGTACTCCTGTTTCGAGGTCGACTGGGATGCCCCCGACGAAGAGGCGATGGATGCTCAGAGGCTGATCGTTGGGTAACGCCTGCTGAATGAGCGGCTCTTCGTCCACCTGCACGGAGAACGATCTGCACAAACACACACTCGATCAGCCTTAAACCGGCCTGAGAAACACCGGCACACAGAAGCAGAGGGTGGCTTACGCTCCCGGGAGTCTCAGGATGCGCAGCGAATGCTCTCTCCCGTCATGCAGGATCCCCTTGTCCAGTTTTCTGACCGCTCTGCGGGGAGTCCTGCTGCCCATGAACACCAGCACCTCCAGAGCGCCTTTATTCAGCTGAACGGACAGGAACGGCTGCAGAAGGACAGACAGGAGGAAAAGTTTGCCAAGACTTTTCAAACTCCAACTGTCAAAATTCAAATTTAAACTGCCAGAAGCCCATTAGACTCAATTAAACTGCCATTCTATCTATCTATCTATCTATCTATCTATCTATCTATCTATCTATCTATCTATCTATCTATCTATCTATCTATCTATCTATCTATCTATCTATCTATCTATCTATCTATCTATCTATCTATCTATCTATCTGTCTGTCTGTCTGTCTGTCTGTCTATCTGTCTGTCTGTCTGTCTGTCTATCTATCTATCTATCTATCTATCTATCTATCTACAACCCCAAATCAGAAAAAGTTGGGACAGTATGGAAAACGCAAAAAAAAAAAAAGTGATTTCTAAATTTACTTTGACTTCTATTTCATTGCAGACAATATGAACACAAAATATTTCATGTTTTGTCTGGTAAACTTCATGTCATTTGTAAATATGCATCCTTTCCTGTCATTCAGACCTGCAACACATTTCAAAAAAAGTTGGGACAGGAGCAATTTAGGGCTAGTAATGAGGTAAAATGGTTAAATGATGATGTGATTTGAAACAGGTGATGTCAACAGGTGATTGTAATTATGATTTGGTACAAAAGCAGCATCCAAGAAAGGTCTAATCCTTTAGGAGCAAAGATGGGCCGAGGATCGCCAGTTTGCCAACAAATACGTGAGAAAATTATTGGAATGTTTAAAAACAATGTTCCTCAAAGAAAGATAGGAAGGGATTTGGATATTTCACATTCAACAGTGCATAACATCATTAAAAGATTCAAGGAATCTGGAGGAATTTCAGTGTGTAAAGGACAAGGGCGCAAGCCTAAGCTGAACAACCGTGATCTCCGATCCCTCAGGCGGCACTGCATCAAGAATCGTCATTCATCTAGAAGCCATATCACCACATGGGCTCAGGACTACTTTGGCAAACCTTTGTCAAGTACCACAATACGTAGTTACATCCACAAATGCCAGTTAAAACTGTACTGTGCCAAAAGGAAGCCCAATGTTAACAGTGTCCAGAAGCGCCGTCGACTTCTCTGGGCTCGAGGCATCTGGGATGGACCATCACACAGTGGAAACGTGTACTGTGGTCAGATGAAGCAGTATTTCAGGTATTTTTTGGGAGGAATGGACGCCGTGTGCTCCGGACCAAAGAAGAAAAGGATCATCCAGACTGTTACCAGCAACACGTCCAGAAGCCAGGGTCTGTCATGGTATGGGGTTGTGTCAGTGCCCTTGGCAAAGGTAACTTGCACTTCTGTGAAGGCACCATTAATGCTGAAAAGTACATAGAGATTTTGTAGCATAATATGCTGCCTTCAAGAAGACATCTTTTCCAGGGACGTCCATGCATATTTCAACAAGACAATGCAAAACCACATTCTGCACACATTCTGCAGTCCTGGCTGTGGAGGAAGAGGGTTCGGGTACTTGACTGGCCTGCCTCAGTCCCGACCTGTCTCCAATAGAGAATGTGTGGAAGACCCCGTACTGTTGGCCACCTTAAGACTAGTTTGCAGGAAGAATGGGACAAAATTACACCTGAAACACTTCATCACTTGGTGTCTTCAGTCCCTAAACGTCTTTTAAGTGTTGTGAAAAGGAATGGCAACATTACAAAGTGGTAAATGCTTTACTGTCCCAACTTTTTTTGAAATGTGTTGCAGGTCTGAATGACAGGAAAGGATGCATATTTACAAATGACATGAAGTTGACCAGACAAAACATGAAATATTTTGTGTTCATATTGTCTGCAATGAAATACAAGTCAAAGTAAATTTAGAAATCACTTCTTTTTTATTTTATTTGCGTTTTCCATACTGTCCCAACTTTTTCTGATTTGGGGTTGTATCTATCCATCCATCTATCTACAATTTATCCATCCAACCATCCATCCATCCATCCATCCATCCATCCATCTATCTATCATTTATCTATCTATCTATGGTGTTAAATCATGTCAACAATTTGTTAAATCATGTTAGCAATGTGCTAAATAATGCAAACTAAATAAAGCAAAATGCTAATAATGCTAGTAATGTGTTAAAATGTGTAATCATCCTAGTAATGTGTTAAAACATACTGGCTAATTGCTAATTAATGTTAGCAATGTGTAAAACATGCTAAGTAATGCTAGCAATATGCTAATTTATGTTAGCAACATGTTAATTAATGCTAACAATGTTAAAGGGTGCTAGCAATGTGCTATCTATCTATCTATCTATCTATCTATCTATCTATCTATCTATCTATCTATCTATCTATCTATCTATCTATCTATCTATCTATCTATCTATCTATCTATCTATCTATCTATCTATCTATCTATCTATCTATCTATCTATCCACAATCCATCCATCCATCCATCCGTCCATCCGTCCATCCATCCATCCATCCATCCATCCATCCATCCATCCATCCATCCATCCATCGTGTTTTCGCTTCGGTGAGTAATGTAGCCAATCACAGACATGTTTGTTGATCTCTTGAACGCAATGGCCAATCACATTTGTTGGAGTGAGAATCCACTCAAGTGTTTGTCCTGAGTTCTGCACGCGAGCTAATCCTCTCTAAGTGTAGACGGTATGTAAATAAGAGATTCATTGTGTCGTCAGCTTCACTGATTAATATAACGGGACTGTCATTGAATGAGTGACAGCTTTCAGTGATTATGAAGGGAGCGCTCTTTGTGCGCTGTCTAGGCAATATAAAAAATAATGTCTAATCAAAGCTTTCCACATTAACACAATAATGACTTTAAATTATCTTTTGGGGGTAATTTCGCACCACATTGTGTAATTAATTCGATTTTTAAAAATCGAATCGTTTAACTGCCCTAATTTCTTTAAAAATGTGAACAATTAGTTATAAATCATGTGCTAAATCATGCTATCGAGATGTTAAATCATGTTAGCAATGTGTGTTAAATCATGTTAACAATGAGTTCAATCATGTTAGCAAAATGATAAATCATGTTAGCAAAATGATAAATCATGCTAGCAATGGGCTAAATCATGCTACCAAGATGTTAAATCATGTTAACAATGTGTGCTAAATCATGTTAACAATGAGTTAAATCATGTTAACAAAATGCTAGAAAATGCTAGCAACATGTTAAATCATGTTAAATCATGGTAGCAAGATGTTAAATCATGTTAAAGTGCTAAATCATGCTATCAACGTGTTAAATCATGTTAAATCATGGTAGCGATGTGTATAATCATGCTATCAACTTGTGCAAAATCATGTTAACAATTTGTTAAATCATGTTAGCAAAATGTTATATAATGCTAGCAATGTGGTAAATCATGCTAGCAATGTGCTAAATCAGGATAACAATTTGTTAAATCAATTATCAAAATGTTAAATCATGCTAGCAATGTGTTAAATCATGTCAGCAATGTGCTAAATCATGCTAGCATAATGCTAGCAAGATGTTAAATCATGTTTACAATGTGCTAAATCGTGTTAGCAATGTGTTAAATCATGTTAGAAAATTGCTAAATCATGCTAGTAAGATGTTAAATTGTGTTAACAATGTGTTAAATCATATTAACAAAATGCTAAATAATGCTAGCATTATGCTAGCAAGATGTTAAATCATGTTAACAATGTGTGCTAAATCATGGTTAAGTGTTAAATCATATTAACAGTTTGTTAAAGCATGCTAACAATGTGCTAAATAATGCCAGCAAAATGCTAATAATGCTAACAACACGCCAAGTCATCCTAGCAATGTTTTAAAACATACTGGCGATTTGCTAATTCATTGTAAGCAATGTGTAAAACATGCTAAGTAATGCTAGCAATATGCTAATTTATGTTAGCAACATGTTATTTAATTAATGCTAACAATGTTAAAGCGTGCTAGCAATGTGCAAAAACATGCTAATTCATGTTAACAACATTGTAAACATGTTAAGAATATGTGAATTCATGTGAGCAACATGCAAATTAATTCTAAAAACGTGTTAAAACATGCTAATTAATGCTAGCAATATGCTCATTTATGTTAGCAACATGTTAAATAATGTTAAAGCATGCTAGCAATGTGTAAAAACATGCTAATTCATGCTAACAACGTGCAAATTAATTCTAACAATGTGTTAAAACATGCTAATAAATGTTAGCACATTGAATGTAATTCCTTTAAAAATGTGAACATTTAGTTTTCAGCGCATCCTGATTAGATTTGAGAACCGGGGTTGAATGTTTGCCTCCTTTACAAGAGAACATCCCGAACCCACTGTTTGAAAACATCTTTGAAAAGCGAAGGAGCACTTCTGATAAAAGGCGCTCAGGTGTTGGCTCGCAGTAATATATTCAGAGGCAGTAATCAGACAGCCGGCTCTGAGAGCACACCCGCGCCCTCTCCGCGCGGCTCTGGAATTGGGCAGAGCGATGCGAGAGCAGGATCCTCTCTCCGAACCCGCGGAGCCGCTCATCCGGCCGCTCGCAGCGCAGGTGACCCCGGACACGCCGTAAATTGGAGGAATGAATGAGGAGCGGTGGAGAAAACCCTTGGCCTCTGCGAAGCCGCACTCCTGCAAAATGACACCCACTTAATTTACGAGCGATAATGATTTTCAAAAGGTGGCGGTCCGGCACCCTCTCCCACGAGGGTTATCGCAAATTGGACGCGATCCATCAAAACGCCGGCTTGTAAATCTATTTTTACGAACGGGGAGGTGAGAGCGGCGACTGCTTACTACAGATACGCCGCGTAATTGATGTGCTGCCCCTGAGCTGGAGAGAGAGAGAGAGAGAGAGAGAGAGAGAGAGAGAGAGAGAGAGAGAGAGAGGGATGATGAAGACGTTCCTGACAAAGATGTAGAAAGTCATATTATAATTAAAACGATCGCCGTGCCCCTGGCCTTTAGTCCACCCGGTAACAGAAAAAGATCAACTTTTGTTTGCTGAAGGGCAGAGACAATTACAAACCTGGCCGGATAATAAATCTCCTTTATGGGCCGTGAGACCCCTGTGACCCCGTGGATTCATTATGATCTCGTGCTGAAGGCCGCGGCTCCCTGGACTTCCTCCATTACCCATAATCACCTTCCTAAGCGCTCAGACAGGAAGGCAGGAGGAATAGCGCACTGACGTGTGTGTGTGTGTGTGTGTTTGCAATCGCCTGGGAGAAAGAGTTTGCAAAACTACACGATGTAGTGAACACTCACATCTAAAAGCCAGTTATATTTAGTAATATTATCCATTTAACTGCATCAGATGAGAACTGAATTGAGCTGGATAACGACACTATTGTCATTTACTTCACATTACTTTCACATTATTTTACAATGTTAACACTATTGATATTAAGGGTCCTATCATACACACGGCCAACACACACCTGCTCTAAAGTCAATAGTGCAGTATTTTTGTGTTATTTAAAGGGTGTGTTAGTAATATGAGCCTATAGGAGGAGCACAACACACACACACTCTGATTATTACACACACAGGGACACGCAGCAGCACACACACACACACACACTCTGATTATTACACACACAGGGACGCGCAGCAGCACACACACACACACTCTGATTATTATACACACAGGGACGCGCAGCAGCAGCGCACACACACACACATACACACACACACTGATTATTAAACACACAGGGATGCACAGTAGCACACACACACACACATACACACACACACTGATTATTAAACACACAGGGATGCACAGTAGCACACACACACACACACACACACACACACACACACACTGATTATTACACACACAGGGACGCACAGCACACACACACACACACACACACACACACACACACACACACACACACACACACACACACACACACACACACACACACACTCTCTGATTATTACACAAACAGGGATGCACAGCAGTACACACACACTGATTATTACATACGCACACACTGATTATTACACACACAGCGACGTTGAGAAGCGTTCAGTCTCTCCTCATGTAAATAGTGAATCCTTTCTTGGCTTTTAAAGGGAAAGGGAGATGAGACTCTGATTTGTTTATTGCTTGTTACGCCCAAAATACACCCATAACTCATTAAGAGACGAGGCACAATCCTCCTGGACCATGAGCCTTAGCTTTAGATGCTCAGATCGCTAAAATATGGCCCTCAGTGTTTTAGTGTGAGGTGTGTGAGGTGTGTGATGTGTGTGAGGTGTGTGTGGTGTGTGATGTGTGTGAAGTGTGTGAGGTGTGTGTGGTGTGTGTGTGAGGTGTGTGTGCACCTCTCCGGTCTGCCTGCGGGAGCGGCGTGGGATGTGGACGGGCGTCAGGCCCTGTGTGAGCTGCGTCATGGACGTCACTCCTCCTCTGCCGAACAGGATGATGCCGTTCTCGTGTTTGGTGCTGAAGGAGAGCGTGATCTCGGATCCCACGTCAAACGACACCGGCTTCAGCTCCATGTATCCGGGCCTGGGGAAGCTCACGGTGTGGAGGTTCTGAGAGAGACAAAGCCAGGGTTTAGTTAGGAGCTTCACTCATCGAGTCACCACCTGACCTGCAGTGATGTTATTTTTACCACCCCAGACAGCTCCATAGGCCCAGATCCGGCACACATCTGGAATCCACACGTATCCGGCCGGATCTGGGCCTATGGAGCTGTCTGATGGATTAACATACCATAATTTCCTGAAAATAAGTCACACCCGACTATAAGTTGCACCGGTGAGGGTCAAACTTGCATTGCAGTGAGAGAGACAAAAAATTTGAATTTTTTTTTTTACTTTTTGAAGAGTGTGGTTTATGTCAGGTAAACCTCACTCCTCTGATCTCAAGAGAAGCTCTAGCAACTGACACTAGAGGTTGCAGCCTTTAGCCTCCTTGTTAGAGCATCTGACTCTCATCCGACTCTCACGCTTTCAGATGATGTACAAATGTCAAAAATGGGGAATTATGACTGTTTTTTTGGTCCAGGGTCACAAATGCATCAGATAATTTTACAATTGACCAAAATCAAACCAAAAAAGTGATAGATAATAGATCTCATAATATGAAGCTTTACTTAGCATGAAGATACATTTCTATAACTCAGACTGATTTTAAAGTGTAATTTTGGACATTAGCTGAGCCCACTTATACAGTGAGGAAAATAAGTATTTGAACACCCTGCTATTTCGCAAGTTCTCCCACTTAGAAATCATGGAGGGTCTGAAATTTTCATCGTAGGTGCATGTCCACTGTGAGAGACATAATCTACGATGTATGATTTTTTAACTATTTATTTGTATGATACAGCTGCAAATAAGTATTTGGAAACACCTGAGAAAATCAATGTTAATATTTGGTACAGTAGCCTTTGTTTGCAATTACAGAGGTCAAACGTTTCCTGTAGTTTTTCAGCAGGTTTGCACTGCAGGAGGGATTCTGGCCCACTCCTCCACACAGATCTTCTCTAGATCAGTCAGGTTTCTGGCCGGAGTTTGAGCTCCTCCACAGATTCTCTATTGGGTTTAGGTCTGGAGACTGGCTAGGCCACGCCAGAACCTTGATCTGCTTCTTACAGAGCCACTCCTTGGTTCTCCTGGCTGTGTGCTTCGGGTCATTGTCATGTTGACCCAGCCTCGACCCATCTTCAATGCTCTAACTGAGGGAAGGAGGTTGTTCCCCAAAATCTCGCAATACATGGCCCCGGTCATCCTCTCCTTAATACAGTGCAGTCGCCCTGTCCCATGTACAGAAAAACACCCCCACAGCATGATGCTGCCACCCCCATGCTTCACAGTAGGGATGGTGTTCTTGGGATGGTACTCATCATTCTTCTTCCTCCAAACACGTTTAGTGGAATTATGACCAAAAAGTTCTATTTTGGTCTCATCTGACCACATGACTTTCTCCCATGACTCCTCTGGATCATCCAAATGGTCATTGGCAAACTTAAGACGGGCCTGGACATGTGCTGGTTTAAGCAGGGGAACCTTCCGTGCCATGCATGATTTCAAACCATGACGTCTTAGTGTATTACCAACAGTAACCTTGGAAACAGTGGTCCCAGCTCTTTGACCAGCTCCTCCTGTGTAGTTCTGGGCTGATTTCTCACCTTTCTTAGGATCATTGAGACCCCGCGAGGTGAGATCTTGCATGGAGCCCCAGTCCGAGGGAGATTGACAGTCATGTTTAGCTTCTTCCATTTTCTATTGATTGCTCCAACAGTGGAGCTTTTTTCACCAAGCTGCTTGGCAATTTCCCCGTAGCCCTTTCCAGCCTTGTGGAGGTGTACAATTTTGTCTCTAGTGTCTTTGGACAGCTCTTTGGTCTTGGCCATGTTAGTAGTTGGATTTTTACTGATTGTATGGGGTGGACAGGTGTCTTTATGCAGCTAACCACCTCAAACAGGTGCATCTAATTTAGGATAATAAATGGAGTGGAGGTGGACATTTTAAAGGCAGACTAACAGGTCTTTGAGGGTCAGAATTCTAGCTGATAGACAGGTGTTCAAATACTTATTTGCAGCTGTATCAAACAAATAAATAGTAAAAAAAATCATACATTGTGATTTCTGGATTTTTTTTTTTAGATTATGTCTCTCACAGTGGACATGCACCTACGATGACAATTTCAGACCCCTCCATGATTTCTAAGTGGGAGAACTTACAAAATAGCAGGGTGTTCAAATACTTATTTTCCTCACTGTCTATAAAATAAGAGCACATGGTTTATCTGTCCTCGCATTTATTGTAAGTGTCTAAAAATGATGAATGAAACTGAATTTAATGCCATTAAACTGAATGTTCAAAGCAAACTGTTTGCTGAATATGGGATTAGAATTGTTCCTTTAAGCCAAATAAATATATTATGATCAAGAAATGAATGCAAAGAGATCCAAAATAAATAGAATGAGATCCACAAACATATAGAGTTTCACAAAAATTAATTAAATTAAAAAAGATTTGCAAATAAAAAAACATTCACAAATACGACTCTCATGCTGGCAGACCCGGGTTCTAGTCCCGCTTGGAGTGGGTGGTTTGAACAGGAGGGGTTACATTGGTGCCGTGACCCGGATGGGAGTGAGGTTTAGGGGGGTGAGTGTAATGGAGGCCAACTAGTAGTCGCTGTGTGAGTAAACCTCACTCCTCTGATCTCAGGAGATGCTCTAGCGACTGACACTAGACGTTGCAGCCTTTAGCCTCCTTGTTAGAGCGTCTGACTCTAATGCCGGCGGATCGGGGTTCGAGTCCCGCTTGGGGTGGGGCGGTTCGAACAGGAGGGGTTTCACTAGCTTAGTTCTGTTCACTGTATTCCTGTGTTTATCTCCTGTCTATGGGTGTCACGATTCCCTCGTTTTCTATATGCATGAATTACAAATCTTACCAATGCATATGCGCCGATCTTGAAACTTTGTGAAAATTGTGAATTGTTTGTTTCGGTCAATAATCTGTGAAATCACTCAAAACATTGATAAAGCAGGAAACTCATTGAGTGGTCACTACTGATGAAATAAAACGCTATCATTGCATGGAAACTTAACCTTTATTTTCTACAAGAAAATGCAGTTTATATCATTGTTTCTTTGTTGTTAAATTTAAGGGGTCTAGGAATTTAGATTACTTTTTCTTTATTTGCATACGAGACCTTAGCACCGTGTCCTAACTACACGCGATGCGATAAGATTCCAGCGACAAGACGCAACGTGACTATGAGATGTCAATCAAAAACCATAGCCAATCAGAACAATGTGTGGGCGGGCTCTCACAGCACCAGAGATTAATCTTGATGGCACTCGCAAGGAAATTGATAAGTACATAATCAAATCATATTACCTACACGTTTGGAAATTATTTAAAGCGCTGGTTGATTATGATTTGATTTGTGTAACTTTAGTGAGTGTGTGATGTCACTGTTTGAGCATAAACAACATCTGCAGAGTTACGACGCTCAAAGCTCAAAGCTCAAAGCAAAGGGAGATATTTTCTTCTACAGAAATCTCTTTTTAAGGACTACAACAAACGGCTGGTAGGGACTACAATGAGTTAGTGACATCACTAACCCTAACATTTACATAAACCCCGCCCCCGCGAACACACAACAAAGGGGGTGAGATTATCATGACAGATTATGCTAATCAATGACTGAAGATGGTTAACTCATAAATTCATCAACTCTCCCTTCAGAAACGTCCTGTCTCGTTCTACATGTTGTCTCTTCTTCTGGGGTCTCTCCATCATTGATCAGAAAAGGCTGAACAGTTTCAGTGTGTGTGTGTGTGTGTGTGTTGGTGTGAGGTAATCGGAGCTGCTAACACGACTTCTTGAAGCTCCGCCCTCTTCCTGAAAGGGGGCGGGGAGCAGCAGCTCATTTGCATTAAAAGGGACACACACAAAAACTGTGTTTTTGTTCACCTTCAAAAATTGCATGGCAATTTTTACATGCTATAAAGGATCTGTGGGGTGTTTTGAGCTGAAACTTCACATACACACTTTAGGGACATCAGAAGCATATTTTACATCTTGTAAAAAAGGGCAATCAACCACCCCTTTAAACAGGTTCTAACAACATTGAACCCCACTGACTCTCATTGTATGGACAAAACACTCTTTCAAAATAATTTATGCATGAATGTATGCAAAAGAAAGTAAGATGTACAGGTCTGGAATGACATAAGAGCGAGATGTTTTTGAGAAAGCTCTGCCTTTATGTAACATTAACCACAGACCTTTTTTACTCATGAATTGAAAACTGTCTTTCTAAAAGCCCACAGATGATTCCAGAGGGAAGTGACGGCTCAGAAATGCTAATTCTCTTCTGGTTTCAGGATTACGCACTGAACAGCTCTGTCTCTTTTATTGTCCCAGGTTAAAAGAGCAGAAGCCTTTAATTTGAGCCACAGTGAAAAGAGAGAAGAACAAAGACTGGAAGGGAAGAAAGAAGACATCGTGTCTTCTATTGTCTCAGCGTACCTCAATGGAGCAGCCCTTAATCAGTCCTGTGTAGTCTGGGCTGCTCAGCAGATTGTACGGCGTTCGGGAAACTTCTATGTCTTTCATACAGCCAGAGTAGCTCTTCAAAACCACCTCTGACCTGAGGAGACACGCGAGACAAGAGACTCATCCAACAGCTCCATCATAAAACAATATTACAAGCAGGAGCAATTCATCCGATAAAAGTCTCTGTCTGTGAATGCACATCTCCGTACCTGTATCTTCCAGCCTTGGGCAAACCTCCAAAATACATCCTCTCGTCCTCCCTCAGGTTGAGCCCTGTAGCGCCCCCTGGAGACGTCATCCGCAACCGCTCTTCCTCATTAGTGTCGATGTTCACTATGGTGACGGTTGCTAAACGAAATAGAGGAAATATGTCAGCTTATTGTAAATCAATCGCATATACGAGTGAAACCAACTCGCACTTGTTCAGAAAGTAAATTACGACTTCCTTAGTTCAACAAATCACATGTAGGGGATAAAAGTGGTGGCGTAATTGTGCACCAGTTTAAAGCGCTGGTTGATTATGATTTGACTTGTGTAACTTTAGTGAGTGTGTAGTAGAGCCCTGCATTTCTGCCCGACTTTTTTACGCCCCTAGCGCCGGGCTTCGGGCCAATTTTCCCGTCATAGCTCAAACGCGGGCCAGGCTTCGGGCCATTTTAGGCTTCTCCTTCATTTTACATTTTAGACATTCAATAATTAAAAGAAACAATGAGATGTGCTGCGCTGGTGGAAACAACATGAGACCATGATATCGCGAGTCCGCAACTGTCAAGACCGGCTCGCACAGTGTTTAGAGGACGCCGCTATGCAACACGCATCGCCGCAAATGAGTAAAGCAAGCCAACACGCAAACTGCCACAAGTGAGACTGAAAATAAGCTAAGTCTGAGATGCTCAAAAACACAATCATCTTCATTAAAACTAATGAGACTAAAGGCTCTTACCAGTGTTTAGGTAGCTCGTTCTCATAATGCGGTCTTTGATGTTGAAATGAGCTGATGAATAAAATGCTCATATCGGTTGCTTTCGTTGACATGAACTCCGTTAAATGTGCATATAGCACGGGAATTAAAGATCTGATTTATATTAATTTCGCGGAGAGGTAGGTAAGACAACTAGCATGTTTTTTTTTTTATTATTCGTTTAGATTGTGTAGCCCGTTTCGTTTGCGGGCGCCGTTGCGCTCTGCCTGCCTCATCTTGTCAAAAATGCCTTTTTACTGAGATGGTGGTGATAGTAGGCTAAACGTTTAAACAACGCTTTAAGTGTTTTATATGGATTTTATAAGCAAGACAAGTCAAGTGTTGATTTAAGAGGCTAAAGCGTTGGGTTAACTCACTGTCGGCCGCTGGCTGCTTGGTCGTCACTTTAAAGAACAAAAACTTTAATTTAACTAGCAACAAAATGCTTCAAACATTTTTCTAAATTACATTTGCATTTATGCATTTGGCAGACGCTTTTATCCAAAGCGACTTACAGTGCCCTTATTACAGGGACAATCCCCCTGGAGCAACATGGAGTAAAGTGTCTTGCTCAAGGACACACTGGTGGTGACCGCTGGGATCGAACCAGCAACCTTCTGCATATCAGTTCCATGGTTTAACCCACTGGACCAACATCTCACCATAAACTAACTTAATAAAGAAACAAAACGAAATATAACTACTTTGACATTAAAAACAAAACTGAACTATTTTAATGGCTGCAACTAATGTGTAATAGGGAGGATAAAAAAAAAAACACGGGCTCCAGTCGGACTCGGGCTGATAATTTTGATGAGCTGTCGGACACGGGCTGGGCTAGGACCTCAGTGTCTCGGGCCAGGGCTGGGCTAGGGCCTCAGTGTCTCGGGCCAGGGCCGGGCTAGGACCTCAGTGTCTCGGGCCAGGGCCGGGCTAGGACCTCAGTGTCTCGGGCCAGGGCCGGGCTAGGACCTCAGTGTCTCGGGCCAGGGCTGGGCTAGGGCCTCAGTGTCTCGGGCCAGGGCCGGGCTAGGGCCTCAGTGTCTCGGGCCAGGGCTGGGCAAGGGCCTCAGTGTCTCGGGCCAGGGCCGGGCTAGGGCCTCAGTGTCTCGGGCCAGGGCCGGGCTAGGACCTCAGTGTCTTGGGCCAGGGCTGGGCTAGGGCCTCAGTGTCTCGGGCCAGGGCCGGGCTAGGGCCTCAGTGTCTCGGGCCAGGGCTGGGCTAGGGCCTCAGTGTCTCGGGCCAGGGCTGGGCTAGGGCCTCAGTGTCTCGGGCCAGGGCTGGGCTAGGGCCTCAGTGTCTCGGGCCAGGGCCGGGCTAGGGCCTCAGTGTCTCGGGCCAGGGCTGGGCTAGGGCCTCAGTGTCTCGGGCCAGGGCTGGGCTAGGGCCTCAGTGTCTCGGGCCAGGGCTGGGCTAGGGCCTCAGTGTCTCGGGCCAGGGCTGGGCTAGGGCCTCAGTGTCTCGGGCCAGGGCTGGGCTAGGGCCTCAGTGTCTCGGGCCGGGGCCGGGCTAGGGCCTCAGTGTCTCGGGCCAGGGCTGGGCTAGGGCCTCAGTGTCTCGGGCCAGGGCTGGGCTAGGGCCTCAGTGTCTCGGGCCAGGGCTGGGCTAGGGCCTCAGTGTCTCGGGCCAGGGCTGGGCTAGGGCCTCAGTGTCTCGGGCCAGGGCTGGGCTAGGCCCTCAGTGTCTCGGGCCAGGGCTGGGCTAGGGCCTCAGTGTCTCGGGCCAGGGCCGGGCTAGGGCCTCAGTGTCTCGGGCCAGGGCTGGGCTAGGGCCTCAGTGTCTCGGGCCAGGGCTGGGCTAGGGCCTCAGTGTCTCGGGCCAGGACCGGGCTAGGGCCTCAGTGTCTCGGGCCAGGGCCGGGCTAGGGCCTCAGTGTCTCGGGCCAGGGCTGGGCTAGGGCCTCAGTGTCTCGGGCCAGGGCTGGGCTAGGGCCTCAGTGTCTCGGGCCAGGGCTGGGCTAGGGCCTCAGTGTCTCGAGCCAGGGCCGGGCTAGGCCCTCAGTGTCTCGGGCCAGGGCCGGGCTAGGGCTTAGTTTTGAGGCCCGTGCAGGGCTCTAGTGTGTAGTGTCACTGTTTGAGCAACATCTGCAAAGTTACGACGCTCAAAGCTCAAAGCAAAGGGAGATGTTTTCTTCTACAGAAATCTCTTTTTAAGGACTACAACAAACGGCTGGTAGGGACTAAAACGAGTTAGTGACATCACTAACCCTAACATTTACATAAACTCGCCCACAGGAACACACAACAAAGTTGGGATGAGTGTTGTGGTAGAGTGTTGTTGACATGCCGTCAAAACACTCAAAAAGTACTGTTTCTGTATCTACTGTAAAAGCGCGAAGATCGCCAGTGAATAATCAGTCATCATTGACTTGCAAATGGACTACTGTTATATCACAGTCTGCAAAACACTGGCGGGAACGCCTCCCTTTGTGCTTTACAGAGGAAAGAAACACATGCGGGTTTGGAACGACATGAGGGAGTAAGTGACGCATGTTCGTTTTCAAACTCTTTACAGACGCGTCTAGAGATCCGCTCGCACATGTCTTTCTGGTGGGATCTCTGTACCTTCTTTCTTCATGCGGGACATGGTGAAGGACTTCCATTTCCCATCATTATATCGTTTGCTACTGATGGTGGAGCCGGTGCCTGAGCCCAGATCACAGCTCACTTTCACCTTCCCGTCGCTCAGTTCTGCACTCATGAAGTCTTTCTGCTCAGAGAGAGAGAGAGAGAGAGAGAGAGAGAGAGAGAGATTGTCAAAGGATTGGCCACATACACACTGTAAAGTTTCAACAGCATTAAAATATGAGAGTGAATCCCCTAATAATTGTTCTGTGTGCGTATGGAACACATCCCGAAATTGCGATGATTGACACTGTGGTAACCATAGTGACATTCAACTTTAATTGCGAGCTTTTGCAGTGATGCCACTTATTATACGTGCTTTAGGGTTTGTTGTTTGGGCTTAGCTCTTAAAGTGATCAAGTTTATGAAGTTATTAAAGTGGGCGTGATATATTGGACTTGTTTTCAGGATTTGGATTTCTTTTCTTGCATTGCTGATACAGAAGAGAGACACATCTCTGATTTATGTCTACACTCTAAAAAATGCTGGGATGAAAACAACCCAGGTTGGGTTGAAAATGGACAAACCCAGCGATTGGGTTGTTTTAACCCAGTGAATGGGCTGTATTAACCCGGCGAATGGGCTGGTTTAACCCGGTGAATGGGCTGTTTTAACCCAGTAAATGGGTAGTTTTAACCCAGTGAATGGGCTGTTTTAACCCGGCGAATGGGCTGTTTTAACCCAATGAATGGGCTGTTTTAACCCAATGAATGGGCTGTTTTAACCCAGTGAATAGGCTGTTTTAACCCAATGAATGGGCTGTTTTAACCCAGTGAATGGGCTGTTTTAACCCAGTGAATGGGCTGTTTTAACCCAGTGAATGGGCTGTTTTAACCCAATGAATGGGCTGTTTTAACCCAGTGAATAGGCTGTTTTAACCCAATGAATGGGCTGTTTTAACCCAGTGAATAGGCTGTTTTAACCCAATGAATGGGCTGTTTTAACCCAGTGAATGGGCTGTTTTAACCCAGTGAATGGGCTGTTTTAACCCAGTAAATGGGCTGTTTTAACCCAGGTAATGGGCTGTTTTAACCCGGCGAATGGGCTGTTTTAACCCAGTGAATGGGCTGTTTTAACCCAGTGAATAGGCTGTTTTAACCCAATGAATGGGCTGTTTTAACCCAGTGAATGGGCTGTTTTAACCCAGTGAATGGGCTGTTTTAACCCGGCGAATGGGCTGTTTTAACCCAGTGAATGGGCTGTTTTAACCCAATGAATGGGCTGTTTTAACCCAGTGAATAGGCTGTTTTAACCCAATGAATGGGCTGTTTTAACCCATTGAATGGGCTGTTTTAACCCAGTGAATAGGCTGTTTTAACCCAATGAATGGGCTGTTTTAACCCAGTGAATAGGCTGTTTTAACCCAATGAATGGGCTGTTTTAACCCAGTGAATAGGCTGTTTTAACCCAATGAATGGGCTGTTTTAACCCAGTGAATGGGCTGTTTTAACCCAATGAATGGGCTGTTTTAACCCATTGAATGGGCTGTTTTAACCCAGTGAATGGGCTGTTTTAACCCAGTGAATGGGCTGTTTTAACCCGGCGAATGGGCTGTTTTAACCCAGTGAATGGGCTGTTTTAACTCGGCGAATGAGCTGCAATTTAATAAATGTTTTTTGTTTAATTATTATTCATTAAACTTATTTATATATATTCATTTATTAAACATATTAATAAATATGTTTAATAAATATTTTGGGCTCATCTTAAGCCAGCAAATATTTAATCCAACCACTGGGTTTTTCAACCTAACTTGGGTTGTTTTTAACCCAGCATTTTTTAGAGTGTATTACGACATTATCCACTACACACTGAATTTGTGAAGTTAATTCGGCTGTAGACTCTGTACAGACTAACAGGATTAGGCAGGTGAATTGACAACTGGATTCCGCTGCAGTGTGTGTTTGAATGACGTTGTGTAAGAGTGTGTGTGTGCATCTGTTACCATGTCCTTGGTGGCAAAGTACATCATGACTGCGTCTGTGGAGAACGTGCGGAACTTGAACATCACGGTGGAAACGTTGGGGTTCCATCTGGTGGGGCGGCTGACGGCTGCATATCCCTCTCCGTCAAACTGAACCGTGCCTTCAGAGTCCGCCGGCTGAGGACTACACACACACACACACACACTCATTACATTGAGCTCCTCACACTGACACAACAGGTGTGTGTGTGTGCGCTCTCACCTGACGACACAACCTGCACAATCCCCGTCTCTCTCTTTGTAGTTCCACAGGCCGATGGGTTTTCCATCCAGAGACGTCTCTCCCATACAGCCTGAGAACGTGGTGGTTTTCACAGCGTCTGCCTTCTACACACACAAAACAAACACACACACGAATCAGTATATATTTCACATGATACAACTTAGCTCAGATTTTGAGCGTTTCTATCCTTTCATCAGTATTGGTGACCCCATATGTTGATAACCTTTATTAGTAACTTTTTTGCTCACCAGCCACTGTGACTATTGGTTTACTAGCCACTCAGCATTTTCACTGGCCACAATTTTGACATTGATACCATGGGGAAAGATATTTGTAATATCATCTCATAATTGGGCAGCAGGTTTATTAGGCTGCTGTCACTTTAAGAGCTGACGCACGCACGGATCCATTACACTGTTACACATGTGTTTTCTTTCTCAACTGTTTACATTCGCTTACAACAGAACTGACTGTGTTTACGTCAATACTCGCCAAAGACCGGCATTTCAACATTATTTTGTGTGTATTTTAGCACTCAATTGTGCCTGAGAGGCACTTTGGGTGTGGAAGTCAAGATGCATTATGTCTCATTGAAGCATTTTCGTAACCTTAGGGGAACTCACCGCTGGGAAAATACGATTTCAATAAAACATGGCTGCCTATATTTAGTAGAAAGATGAACACATGTTGGAATCTGTGCTATCTGACTAGAGAAATCAGAGAAAAAAGGCTGTTTTCAAACAAGAAGGAAAACTTCAACACCCACAATGCACTGGGCATGTTGCTGTCCAAGGCCACACCCACCAGTCTGCTCTGGATACGCTACCGCCTTGCTTGAGTAGGAAATACGGTGGGCGGAGCTTTTATTCTGCTGCGAGCATTTCCGCTTCTTCCACTCGTGTGTGTGTGTAACGCAGCGCTGTTTGATCATATCACACATTTGTGAGTGTGTTAAAGTGATGTTCTAATGCTACTCTGAGCGTTGGCTCGGCGCTACTATGAGACACTTGTTCACACTGCAGTGAGCGAGATCATATTAGGCAGTAAAACATGGCACTCTGTGTGGTAAATCAATGAAAATGATGAGTTTCTGTCCATCAATGATCCAAACAGTGGCTAATAAAACACATCAGATATTAAAGCGCCGCTAGTGTTGCCATGGTTACTACACAATAACACCGGAGGGTGACGCGGTTGATGTCATAGAAAGGCGACACACACACACACACAGGGCGTGTCCTGGTTAAAATCACTGGATTTAAACATTCTTGGACACATTTGGGATAATGCAAGGACACTAGTGGTTTTTGGATATTGTAATCCTAAAATCTTACATATTGCACCTTTAAGTATACTTATCTTGGTTCAAGGTTGTTCATGCACTTTCCCTGGAAACCTGACAAGAATACAAGATGTTAAAGTAGATGCAGTGCGGATCTCTCTCACCTTCACCGAGCCCAGCATGCCACCGACAAACAGGTAAGCGTTCTGGTCCACATCCAGCACAGTGAAGCTCTCGGGCGATCGGGCACTTCTGCGGGTTGGTAAGATGCCAGTTTTGGGCCCTTCCAGCGCGTGGACGGAGATACTGCCGTTCAGCCCGATACTGGAAAACACAGATTATAAGCAACACTAATACACAACAGCTGCTCTCTCTATCACTCATGATCAATGGAGAACCGATTTGAGCCATGTTTACCCCAAAATAACTAAATGTGACCCTGGAGCTCAACTCCACGGGTGTATCTGTGCCAATAGCCAACAATACATTATACGGGTCAAAATTATCCATTTTTCTTTTATGCCAAAAATCATTAGGATATTAAGATCATGTTCCATGAAGATATTTTGTAAATGTCCTACCGTAAATATATCATAAATGTATTATTAGTAGTAATACGCATTGCTAATGACTTCATTTGGACAACTTTAAAGGAGATTTTCTCAATATTTAGAGTTTTTTGAACCCTCAGATTCCAGATTTTCAAATAGTTCGGCCAAATATTATCATATCCTAACAAACCACACATTGGTGGAAATATTATTTATTCAGCTTTCATATGATGTATAACTCTCAATTTCAAAAAATTGACCTTTATGACTGGTTTTGTGGTCCAGGGTCACATTTACCTTTTCTACTGTCATTCTAATGTAGGCACAGTTGATATTCGTCTACAGAACTAACGTCTGAATTACCGTGAGGCTTCGATTCGATGCCAGTTTCCATCGTTGATGACGAGATCAGGATATTCTACACGGCCGACCCCTGACCCCACATCCCACAGGAAGTTCACTTTACCCTTCCTCATCTCGATCGCCAAGAAATCCACCTACACACGATACAGGAAATTCATCACTCACCAAATATGACATTATGTGTGTGTGTGTGTGTGTGTGTGTAATAAGCTCTAATTCTTTCCTGTTCCTAGCCATGAGCAGCAGATGTTAGTTAGACGCTTTGGACACAAGCTGTGAACCTCAGCTTTACACTCACATATTTGGCCGATCCCAGGTAGAAGAGCAGGTTATCAGCAGCGACGGTCTTCACATGGAGGATAATGGTGTTATAGCGGCCCTTCTTGATCTCTGGCCGATACGTGCGGATACAGTCTCCGCCGGACGACACGGACACCTTAATCTAGGGTGCAAAGGTCATGAATGGTCAAGCCGGAGTGATCGGCACATTAATGATCTAATTTCCTTTCTTGCAGCAAATGATGTCGCAGATTTAAGTGTGGGTGAATAGGGTAAGCATTTGAACTAATAGACATCGCCATACTTTCCCCAGGTGATTAATCACAGGACATTAGTTTTGTATCTCAAGTTTAAACAAATGTAATGTTTAAATATGTAAACGATGCATTATCTCAAATATGCACTCATTTGCATACATGATTTCTCTTTATATCACTCCATAAATCAGAAAGTACTGTCATCAGACAGAAAATAAATACATTTTCATCATGTTTTTTAGGATTAAAACCAGGCGGATGATATAGGAACAAACCTTCAGATTAAAGATGTGAATAAAACTGTAAAGTTTGGCGTGTGGAGATTTCTGACTCAAACTCAACGCCTTTAAAGATACACTCTAAAAATGTCTCTTTTTTTTAAAGTTGTAAACAAAACAAGAAAATACAGTTACACTTTATTTTACAGTATAACTATACACTCTGGTGCTCTTTGGTCATTTTTGACCGAAAAATGTTAAGTTAAAAAAAAAAATGGTATATTTCATACGAAACTTGGTTTTGGCACTTGCATAAAAACAATCATGGACTTGATTTGAAAAGGTTAAATGGTCCTGAAAAAAAATGTCACTGTTCGTGGTCAAATATGAACGTATTGGAAATGAACGGCAGACGAATTTGATCTAGTGGAAGCATTTGGTACTGCGCCCAAACACAGTCCGAACACTGAAAGCTCATTTTTTGAAATATCAACCTCAAATTTGGAAGCTTGTGTATATTTACAAACACCCCCTTACCCAAAAGGATCACGCCCCTACCCGTAAACAAACACCCCCTTACCCAAAAGGATCACGCCCCTACCCATAAACAAACACCCCCTTACCCAAAAGGATCACGCCCCTACCCGTAAACAAACACCCCCTTACCCAAAAGGATCACGCCCCTACCCAAAACAAACACCCCCTTACCCAAAAGGATCACGCCCCTACCCAAAACAAACACCCCCTTACCCAAAAGGATCACGCCCCTACCCGTAAACAAACACCCCCTTACCCAAAAGGATCACGCCCCTACCCATAAACAAACACCCCCTTACCCAAAAGGATCACGCCCCTACCCATAAACAAACACCCCCTTACCCAAAAGGATCACGCCCCTACCCGTAAACAAACACCCCCTTACCCAAAAGGATCACGCCCCTACCCAAAATAAACACGCCCCTATCCAAAAGGATCACGCCCTACCCGTAAACAAACACCCCCTTACCCAAAAGGATCACGCCCTACCCGTAAACAAACACCCCCTTACCCAAAAGGATCACGCCCCTACCCATAAACAAACACCCCCTTACCCAAAAGGATCACGCCCCTACCCATAAACAAACACCCCCTTACCCAAAAGGATCACGCCCCTACCCGTAAACAAACACCCCCTTACCCAAAAGGAGCACGCCCCTACCCAAAACAAACACCCCCTTACCCAAAAGGAGCACGCCCCTACCCAAAACAAACACCCCCTTACCCAAAAGGAGCACGCCCCTACCCAAAACAAACACGCCCCTATCCAAAGGGATCACGCCCCTACCCAAAACAAACACGCCCCTATTCAAAGGGATCACGCCCCTACCCAAAACAAACACGCCCCTATCCAAAAGGATCATGCCCCTACCCAAAACAAACACGCCCCCTCTATCCAAAGGGATCACACCCCTATCCAAAAGGATCATGCCCCTACCCAAAACAAACACGCCCCTATCCAAAGGGATCACACCCCTATCCAAAAGGATCATGCCCCTACCCAAAACAAACACGCCCCTACCCAAAAGGACCACGCCCCTATCTTGATAACTCCGCCCCCAAATTCACAAACACACTATCCGACACAGGCACCTCCCCCTTATGGGTGGACACACCCCTTACTGCTGATTGGCTACAAGTGTGTTGTGCAGCTCGGTCAGATCCAAGTTTTAACAAAGTTTCTCAGAAATCATGTACTGCCCCTTTAAGGAGGGATCAACAAGAACAACTTAACATTTAAATGATTCAACATGTATCGAGTATGTGTGTGTTCATGCCACAGTGTTTCGAATGTACCATCTTCAGGTGTTTTCATGAGACTCATGAGACTATTATGGGCTGTACTTACAGAGTTGGCCTGTTTGCGAGCCTGGTTGATGAGTTCTTTGATCTGCGAGATGTTTTTCTTCAGGTTGTCCTGGAGTTCCTGAATGGGCTTGAGTTTCTCCAGCAGCCTATCGGCCTCATTCTCCAGATCCTTGACTTTCGCACCTGCCGCATGAACTACAGACACACACGCAGAGGACCGGCCGTCACAAACGCTAATACATGAGAGCGTGACGGAATACAACACGTAAATGTGGCATTAGAGACATGCTCGATAGCGTAGCCGTAAGTGCAGGAGAATGAACGGCTCTAACACAAGAGCACAAGAG
>NC_137105.1:52195846-52203346 GCF_949357685.1 Gobio gobio | reverse complement strand
CTCGGAGATGTTCACACCCAGGTATTTGAAGCTGCTCACTCTCTCTACCGGTGTCCCGCTGATCATGAGAGGGGAGTATGACCGATGCTGTCTCTTCCTGAAGTCCACAATCAGTTCTTTGGTCTTGTTAACATTCAGAGAGAGACAGTTGTCCTGGCACCATGATGTCAGTTGCTCCACTTCGTCCAAGTATGCCGTCTCATTGTTGTTGGAGATGAGACCCAGGACAACAGTATCATCAGCAAACTTGATGATAGAGGTGGAGCTGTGTGTGGACAAACAGTCATGGGTGTAGAGAGAGTAGAGCAGGGGACTCAGCACACAGCCCTGTGGAGCTCCAACACTCAGGGTGATGGAGGTGGAGGTGAACTGGCCTACTCTCACCGCCTGGGGTCTGCCAGTGAGGAAATCTTCAACCCAGAGGCAGAGAGAAGAATTCAGGCCTAGATCCAGGAGTTTGTGTGTTAGCTTAATGGGAACTATGGTGTTAAAGGCTGAGCTATAGTCAATAAATAGCAGCCTGACATAGTTCCCACTTTTGCTGTCGATGTGAGTGAGGCAGGAGTGAAGGACGTGAGAAATGGCATCTTCAGTCGATCTATTGGGACGATAGGCAAACTGAAGAGGGTCCAAAGTGTCAGGAATGGAGGAGCAAATGTTGTTTTTAATGAGTCTCTCAAAGACCTTCATGACTAAAGATGTGAGAGCCACTGGACGATAGTCATTTAGGCAAGAGGGTTTACTGATCTTAGGTACAGGGATGATGGAGGATCGTTTGAAGGAGGTGGGGACAACAGATGTAGCAAGGGACTCGTTGAATATGGATGTAAAGAGCCCTGCGAGCTGATCAGCACAGGACCGCAGAACACGACCTGAAATACCATCCGGCCCAGCAGCTTTCCTGACATCCACACGTTTGAGTGCCCTCCGAACCTCGTCCTCCGAGACAGAGATCACGTGACCGTTGCTGCTCTGAGGGACTCTCTCTGACGCGTCACTCGCCGGAGTCGCGCTGCCGCGATTACCATCAAAGCGAGCGTAGAAAGAGTTTAACTCGTTCACCAGTAACGGATCAGCTCTCACCTCTGCAGAGGATTTAGTTCCAAAAGCACAGATGGTTCTCAGTCCCTGCCACATCCGCCGGGAGTCGTTGAGTTGGAAATGAGATTCCACTCTGTCTTTATAGCGGAGTTTTGCGGCTTTAACGGCGCGCCGGAGGGCGTAACATGAAGCTTTGTACTCCCTCATATCCCCCGTTAGGAGACCGGCATTGTAAGCGGTGGTGCGCGAGTTTACTGCAGTGCGAATTGAACTGTCCACCCACGGTTTCTGATTAGGGAAGGACGTTATAGTTATTGTTTGTGTAGCTTGCTCTGTCAGTGTGTTAATAAAGCAGAGCGCCACTTCTGTGAACTCGCTGACGTCCTCAGAACTCGCGCGGAACATGTCCCAGTCGACGTCATCAAGAGCTGCCTGTAGCGTGATCTCTGAATGGGATGACCAGCGTTTGACTTCCCTCCTCACCGGGGGCTCTTGAACGAGCCTTTGTTTATATTCCGGTGTGAGGAAAATGGCGGCATGGTCCGATTTGCCAAAAGCTGGCTGTGAACGAGCTTTGTAGGCGTTCTTAAACGGAGAGTAGCAATGATCCAGTGTGTTTGCTCCTCGTGTGGGACAGGAGACATGCTGGTGAAAGTTTGGCAATACTTTCTTTAGGTTTGCTTTGTTAAAATCACCCGCGACGATGAAAGCAGCGTCGGGGTGTTTGTTTATGAAGCCGCTGGTCACATCATGGAGGGCAGATAAAGCCAGCCCCGTGTCTGCTTGTGGTGGAATATAAACGGCAGTGGAGATGACCGAGGAAAACTCCCTCGGTAGGTAGAAAGGCCGGCACATGATAGTTAAATGTTCCAAGTGAGGCGAGCAGGATCGCGAAAGAATGGAGATGTTCCTAGGATCGCACCATTTCTTGTTTATCATGAAACACACTCCACCGCCTTTAGATTTCCCGGCCTCGGCTGTTCTGTCCATCCGAAAAACAGAGAAGTTCTCGGACGGCGTCACGGCTGTATCCGGGACCGCTGGTGTGAGCCATGTTTCGGACAGACAATAGATGTTGCAGTCTCTCATGTCCCGTTGAAAACTTATCCTGGCTCTAAGATCGTCCATCTTATTCTCCAAGGATTGGACATTTGCGAGCAAAATGCTCGGGAGAGGAGGACTGAATGCTCTTTTTCTCAGTCTGTTGCGGATCCCAGCGCGTTTCCCGCGGTGTTTTTTGAATCTTCGCCGTCGACTCGAGTGGCCATTGTTCAACTCGGCGTCCCGGCGAATCTCAGATGGAAGATTGGAGAAAGTGTCCTGAAACAGGTCAGTGTAGCGGTAACCAATTTCCAGAAGTGTTTTGCTGTCGTAACAGATCAAAGCAGATGATCCGTTGGAAAAAATAGAGAGTAAAAGAGAGTAGAATAATAAATAAAAGCAAAGTCTTAGCGGAGCGACCTGAACGGCGACCGAGCACGGCGGCGCCATCTTGACAAATCGTAGTGTGTTGAAAAGAGTTTTCCAAAGATTCCCGGATGGTTTACTATTTCCGGTCAGAATCCGGAGTGCAGATCGATGCTCCCTCTAACGGCTGATATTGCCCACAACCCATTGCGAGATGGACGAGGATTCGATTAGAACTACAAATGCGGATAAAAAGTGTTAAAAAACTACAAACATGACGGTTACGTGAGTCTGACGGTTAAGTAGAGAGGATTAGATAAGGTGGTTTGAGTGAGCAATTATCAGTATTTAACCTGACGAAAAGATATTTATTCAATATTATCCACATTATATTTCACCTGCAGCAGCATTGAGAACTTTTGTAATGATACGTTTGGCCATTAACTTTGCAAACACATGAGAGGAGTCTAAAGACCCACGAAAGGCAGATCAACGAGCGACTACATTTCTCTCCGATCCGGTAGGAAATTAAATTTAAAGTGGGGGATTTTAACTGTGACGATGATTGACAGTTTAACCGGTGACGGGACGCACGTAACAGAGTCCGTTAAAGATGACGAAGTAGTATGTCCCAAAGCTTGCATACTCTTCTGCTACACACTCAAAAGTATGTACTTTTTCTTCACAAAAAGAGTACATACTTTTAGGACGTAGTATAAGTAGGCGAATTGGGACGCAGCCATAGTGTCCGTGTTGCCAGATTGGGCGGTTTTGAATTTTATTTACGGGTAAAAATGGGCTTGGGCGGGTGGACAAAATGTGGGCTAGTTTGAGGAATGACATCATCGTGTATATACTTTCAATTTTAAATGTCTGTGGAGGAGCTCAGACCATTTGAAAGCTCTACTTTCAGGAGATATGCATCACTTTGGCATTTGTTTTACACAAAGTAACTTATTTACACTAAATTACTGTGGTACCATTTCCGCCTGGATTTGGCCGACCCAAATTGAAAAGCTTCCCATACACACATACAGTGGTCTAAGTTCAAAATGTTGGTGTCATTTTACAGGAAACCCTTTGAAGTTACATAAAACACTGCTAAAAGTGATAAACATGTGAGTATAGGTTGTCTGAGCTGTAATTGCACTTAAAGGGTTAGTTCACCCAAAAATGAAAATTCTGTCATTAATGACTGACCCTCAGGTCGTTCGACACCCGTCAGACCTCTGTTCATCTTCAGACACAAATGAAGATATTTTAGTGTAAAGCTGATGCTCTGAAAGGCCTCCATTGGCTCAATGCACTTTACACTCTCAAGACCCTTAAAAGACACTAAAGACGTCGTTACAAAGTCCATCTCACTACAGTGGTTCTACAATAACTTTATGAATCGGCGACAATAGTTTTTGTGCGCAAAAAAACCCTAAATAACGACTTATATAGTGATGATGATTTCAAAACACGGCCTCATGAAGCTTCGAAGTGTTATGAATCATTGAGTCGAATCAGCAGTTTGAATCGCCAAAGTTCAGCAGTTTGACACGCGATCCGAATCATGATTCGGCTCACTGATTCATAACGCTTCGAAGCTTCATGAGGCCGTGTTTTGAAATCGTCATCACTATATAAGTCGTTATTTAGGGTTTTTTTGCGCACAAAAACTATTCTCGCCGATTCATAAAGTTATTGTAGAACCACTGTAGTGAGATGGACTTTGTAATGACGTCTTTAATGTCTTTTAAGGGTCTTGAGAGTGTAACGTGCATTGTGTCAATGGAGGCCTTTCAGAGCATCAGATTTAAACTAAAATATCTTAATTTGTGTCTGAAGATGAACGGAGGTCTTACGGGTGTCGAACGACATGAGGGTCAGTAATTAATGACAGAATTTTCATTTTTGGGTGAACTAACCCTTTAAATTGCACACAAAATGATGTTTTTCTGAAAGTTAAGTCACCGGTTAGTTTCCACCTGGACATTTTAATCATATTTGCTAATTATCTTTAATGTCCCAGCCAACATTTATATGTGGGCCCATATAGGATTGTCCGCGGGTTCCATAATGGCCCCATGTAAATTGCCAAGATGGATGGATTTCAGATAGGATGGCACTTGCCACTAGATGGGACCCAAGTTGGCAACATGCACAAGACCCAGCTTTGCCCTATTTTGATCAACATTATGTTTTAAGGAGATAACATGGTACTTATCAACCTTGATTGGTATGGCAATACAATTCTATCACATTATTTTGTAAGTAAAAATGTTCTGCGTTTTTTTTCTTGGAGTGGGCTGGTTTTGGAGAGCTTTTGGGCTGGGAATCGTCGACCCAATCTGGCAACACGGCATAGTGGGCTGACAGTATGTTGCTGTCTGGGGTGTAAGTTAAAAAAACAACAGCATTGTAATTCACTGCTGACCACACAGAGCATTTCCCATCAGTCGCTGCTGTAGACACTCATTTCCTTACCATCTGTAGAGCCTCAACGCTGGTCTTCTTCGCCTCTTTCGCCACCTTATCAGCCTCGTCGATGTAGTTCTTGATGTTGGTGTACGCTTTGAAAGCAGCGGTGGCGTTGAAGGACAGGTTCTTTGCCTCAGCCAGAATACTACAGAAACCACAAACACAGGTTAAGATCGGTGAAAGAAGACAAAAAAACTCAAACAAACTATGAACTTTTATAGTGACCCAGACAGATCTGGAACATGTGTATTCAACACACACTCTCTGCGGAGTGGAGCTGTAAGGTTAAAGGAACACTCCACTTTTTTTGAAAATAGGCTCATTTTACAAGTCCCCTAGAGTTAAATAGTTGAGTTTTACCGTTTTTTAATCCATTCAGCCGACCTTTGTATCTGGCGGTAGCACTTTTAGCATAGCTTAGCATACATCATTGATTCTAATCAGTCCATTAGCATCTCATTCAAAAAATGACCAAAGACACTTTCAATATTTTTCCTATCTAAAACTTGACTCTTCTACAGTTACATCGTTTGCTAAGACCAACTGAAAATGAAAAGTTGCGATTTTCTACACCTATATGGCTAGGAACTACTTTCTCATTCCTGCGTAATAGTCGCGGATCTTCGCGGCCATACCATGGCTGCAGCGGCGCAATGATATTACAGCGCCTGAAAGTAGCCCAGCTCGGTAACTTTCAATGTGACCGGCACTAAGTTCGTGTAGTTGCAGAGAAAGTTTCAGGCTTGCAGCCGACAAATTGTGTTGTGGATTTAGCTGTGTGATTAGCCATGGTTCTGTGTGTTGTAAAGCGCTGTGATAATAAGTCGAAGGTGTAACTACCACCATGTTTCACAGAATACCAACAAATCATTGCGCTGCTGCAGCCATGGTACGGCCGCGAAGATCCGCGACTATTACGCAGGAATGAGAAAGTAGTTCCTAGCCATATAGGTGTAGAAAATCGCAACTTTTCATTTTCAGTTGGTCTTAGCAAACAATGTAACTGTAGAGTCAAGTTTTAAATAGGAAAAATATTGAAAGTGTCTTTGGTAATTTTTTGAATGAGATGCTAATGGACTGATCAGAATCAATGATGTATGCTAAGCTATGCTAAAAGTGCTACCGCCAGATTCAAAGATCGGCTGAATGGATTCAAAAACAGTAAAACTCAACTATTTAACTCTAGGGGACTTGTAAAATCAGCCTATTTTCAAAAAAAAGTGGAGTGTTCCTTTAATGCTTTATTGCATCACCTATAAAAACAGATCTGGAACATGTGGATTCAACACGCATCCGGCCGGATCGGGGACGACAGTATGGTGCTGTCTGCGGAGTGGAGCTGTAAGGTTAAAGCTTTATTGCATCACCTATAAAAACCCCTACACTAAACCTAACCGATAGTGTTAACAAAAGCAAACAAGTCTTTGAGCTGTTTTATCATGACGCTTCACATCACCAGAGCAAATACTGAGCATGTTTAAAAGCCAAACATATGATTAACATATGATCCAAATATTAGTTAATCATGCACTCCCATAAAAGTGTTTTGAGCTCATAACAGAGCAGGGTCAGAAAGGATCTCCTCCATTAAGAACCGCATGGAATTGCTTTGGTGGCATTTTTCGATCTTTTCTCCAGTCGGTGCGACTAAATTTTATTAGAGGTTGTTAGCGCCCAACTGATGAGAGCTGTATTTCTGTTACATATGAGAAACAGCAAACGAAAGTGAGACTAAACCGCACTACTCGTTTGAGCTGAGCAGCGCAAGCCGTTTTGGTGGTGGTTTGAGGAGATTCCCCCCTTCTATATGTAAAGCGCTTCGAGTGCCTAGAAAAGCGCTTTATAAATGTAACTAATTATTATAACATCACTGCGAGATCTAGCGAGAAGCCTTCAAATTCAGCTCTGAGTTCTGTGTTATAACCCAGATCAGATCACACAGAGCTGACGTGGAGACCAGGAGAAACATTGAGCCATGAGCGAACAAGTTATAGAAGGCTTTTCACTCCACAAATCACCAACATTCACCATGGATTTAATGTGGTAACGCTCACTGTAACCATGGGATTGTGGCAGAAATATTCATCTCAGGGTTCAACCTTTTGAGAGTGAAATTCAAACACTTTTCAAGAGTTTCATACTTTTTTCAGCCCTTCAGAGCTCTAAATAACATCACATTTTAATGTTATTCTTAATGCAATGATGTAGAAAAACTAACACCTTGTGGCAAACAAACACTTTTATTTACCGCAGGAGCGGTTCTAGGATTTTCATTTTAGGGGGGCTTAGCTCCCAGTGAGGGTATTTTAGGGTCCAAATTGCGCTATTAACTAGTAGCTTACTAACATGCATAGCCATAGGATGGCTATTTATTAATACTTATAAAGCAATACTTATAAAGCTCCCCTGAGAAAATGTGTATTTCTCTGATCTACATAAGTGCATTTTAAGATGTTCTGAAGGCCAAAAAATTAGATAAGAATAGCTTGAAAACCATGTCACTGGGCAGTAGATTATTTGTCTTTCTTATCTCCCATCTCTCTTTTTCTCTGTTTTTATCTTGCTCAGTCTCTTCCCCTCCTAACG
>NC_137105.1:52173346-52188346 GCF_949357685.1 Gobio gobio | reverse complement strand
AGTCACCAGATCTCAACCCAATAGAGCATCTTTGGGATGTGGTGGAACGGGAGCTTCGTGCCCTGGATGTGCATCCCACAAATCTCCATCAACTGCAAGATGCTCTCCTATCAATATGGGCCAACATTTCTAAAGAATGCTTTCAGCACCTTGTTGAATCAATGCCACGTAGAATTCAGGCAGTTCTGAAGGCGAAAGGGGGTCAAACACAGTATTAGTGTGGTGTTCCTAATAATCCTTTAGGTGAGTGTATGTAACCCCTACTATTTGAACCACCCGCTTCAAGTGGGACTCGAACCCGGGTCCGTCGGCATGAGAGTCAGATGCTCTAACAAGGAGGCTAAAGGCTGCAACCCCTAGCGTCAGTCACTAGAGTATCAGGTTTACTCACACAGCGACTACTAGCTGACCTCCATTACACTCCCCCCCTAAACTTCACTCCCATCCGGGTCACGGCACCAATGTAACCCCTCCTGTTCAAACCACCCGCTCCAAGCGGGACTAGAACCCGGGTCCACCGCATGAGAGTCAGACGCTCTAACAAGGAGGCTAAAGGCTGCAACCGCTAGTGTCAGTCACTAGAGTGTCAGGCGAGTGAGGTTTACTCGCACAGCAACTACTAGCTGGCCTCCGTTACATATACACAACTGATAAATATAGCAGCACGCAGACACGCAGGCTAGAGACATTAAAACGAGATGGTGGTCTAGTTGGTTCAACCACTGAAATGATACGCAGAAGGTTGCTGGTTCAAACCCAGCAGTCGCCACCACCAGCACGTTACTCCATGTTGCTCCACAGGGATTTTCACTTTGGATAAAAGTGTCTGCCAGATGCATAAATGTAAATGTAAGATGTGTTCTGAAAGATGTGGAGGTATATTTACACTGAACCAAAGCTGCCTCTGACACTACAATATTATATATGCGTTTACTGGCAGAGCAGAGCAGAGACGCTGGAGTTTGAGGCTTTTATTGAGGTCTCAGGAGACGTTTTCATAAGTTCACCTGAAACGGCATATTAAAAAACACTGCGCTCATGGCGTAACACTTAAAACAGTGAGACGTGTCAAAGACCCTGTATAGCGTATGTTTACAAAGTATCAGGAATCAAGAATAATTTTGGAATAATATCATGAGTCCCTGAATCTGATCATGAGGCGGCTAAAGGATCTGTGTGTGTGTGTGTGTGTGTGTGTGTGTGTGTGTGTGTGTGTGTGTCTATGCGTGTCTGTGTGTCTCTCTCTGTGTGTGTGTGTCTGTGTGTGTGTGTGTGTGTGTGTGTGTGTGTGTGTGTCTGTCTCTCTCTGTGTGTGTGAATGTTTAGATATTAGTAGTAGAAAACAAGACACAAATACGTCTATTTTATAAAGTGCTAAATAAATGTGACTTGATGGATCCCACTACTACTATTACTACTACTACTACTACTACTACTACTATACACACACACACACACACACACACACACACACACACAGAGGCTGGAGTATGTTTAAGTAATTATTTTTTTGGTAATTAATTTAATTAAGTAAATCCTTTAATTAAGGCATCACACAGTGTTAGCTGAAACTTCATTAACTAAACTGGCTTCTCATTTAAATTAAACACTCTCTTGTAAAAGTATACAAACACACACAACCACAGAGTATCAGGGCCTCTCTCACACACACACACACACACACACACACGCATTCACACTGATGTGGCCCTGTGTCGCACTGTGTGTGTCACACACACACACACACTCTCGCTCTCTCGCATCAGATGTGGCCCGGATCTGGGACGACACTATGTTGCTGTCTGTTTACTCACACACACACGCACGTTCACACACACACGCTCAAACCATCACCCAAACAACATTAAAAACCTGTATTTCAGATTCTGGAGTGTTAGCTGGCCCAATCGGATGTGTCTCCTCATCAGTTTCTCATTTGTGTATACCTTCGGCCGCCAGGAGTGTGTTCCTAACGTAAAGCTCCAGGTCCTCGGCTCCTTTGCGGCTCCTCTCAGCATCAGCGGCCGTCTGCTCCCCATCAGCAGACACTTTAGTCGCCTGTATGGACAGAGAAAAAACCCTCTGAAAACTCGACGTGATTTTAGTTTGCCTCGGATCAGCTTCACATGATCAACCGCAGCTGTGTGAAGAAGAAACAAACACACAAGCAACCTCAGCAACACCATGCGGAGGAGAAAAACAACAAGACGCATTAGATCTGACATCTCTGGGGCCAACGTGAACCAGAAGAAATACTGCTAAACTACAATATTTCCAGTTTGGCAGGAGTTATTGGAAGGTGAAGGTTACACAAACACACAAGGATAGAAGAAGAGCGCAGAGGTCGGACGGGCTCTTGAACTTCTGTTATTAGAAAAGGCAGCTTTAGAACTGAAAAATATCGACTTTATCAAGGACTACCATTCAGAAGATGCTGAAAGGTTCCCTTCAGCACAAATGAGCAGAACTGATGCAACACTTCAGACTTCAACAAGTTAATGTTCTGGCTGTCTTTCATGTTCAGAAACAAAGCAACAAGGTCAGCGTCTTACAGGAGTGATTCAGGCGGAGTGTAAAGTACAGTTTAACAAATCACAGCAGATTTACACAGGAACCAGTCATGCACAGCAGCAGAAAAACATGCATGTTAGTTTTGCTCTAGAATTATAAAAGAATGTGACGAATGGAATGGACAATAAAATAAAATGTATGATTGAAAAAATTTAAATTGAATAGCCACACCTCAAACTCTCAGTCTAATACAGTAGCCACACCCCAAACTCTCAGTCTGATACAGTAGCCACACCCCAAACTCTGTCTGATACAGTAGCCACACCCCAAAATCTCAGTCTTATACAGTAGCCACACCCCAAAATCTCAGTCTTATACAGTAGCCACACCCCAAACTCTCAGTCTGATACAGTAGCCACGCCTCAAACTCTCAGTCTGATACAGTAGCCACACCTCAAACTCTCAGTCTGATACAGTAGCCACACCTCAAACTCTCAGTCTGATACAGTAGCCACGCCTCAAACTCTTATTCTGATACAGTAGCCACACCCCAAACTCTCAGTCTGATACAGTAGCCACACCTCAAACTCTCAGTCTGATACAGTAGACACACCCCAAACTCTCAGTCTGATACAGTAGCCACGCCTCAAACTCTCAGTCTGATACAGTAGCCACACCCCAAACTCTCAGTCTGATACAGTAGCCACACCTCAAACTCTCAGTCTGATACAGTAGCCACACCCCAAACTCTCAGTCTGATACAGTCGCCACGCCTCAAACTCTCAGTCTGATACAGTAGCCACACCTCAAACTCTCAGTCTGATACAGTAGCCACACCCCAAACTCTTAGTCTGATACAGTAGCCACACCCCAAACTCTGTCTGATACAGTAGCCACACCCCAAAATCTCAGTCTTATACAGTAGCCACACCTCAAACTCTCAGTCTGATACAGTAGCCACACCTCAAACTCTTAGTCTGATACAGTAGCCACGCCTCAAACTCTCAGTCTGATACAGTAGCCACACCCCAAACTCTCAGTCTGATACAGTAGCCACACCTCAAACTCTCAGTCTGATACAGTAGCCACGCCTCAAACTCTCAGTCTGATACAGTAGCCACGCCTCAAACTCTCAGTCTGATACAGTAGCCACGCCTCAAACTCTCAGTCTGATACAGTAGCCACGCCTCAGACTCTCAGTCTGATACAGTAGCCACGCCTCAAACTCTCAGTCTGATACAGTAGCCACGCCTCAAACTCTCAGTCTGATACAGTAGCCACGCCCCAAACTCTCAGTCTGATACAGTAGCCACACCCCAAACTCTCAGTCTGATACAGTAGCCACACCCCAAACTCTCAGTCTGATACAGTAGCCACACCCCAAACTCTCAGTCTGATACAGTAGCCACACCCCAAACTCTCAGTCTGATACAGTAGCCACACCCCAAACTCTCAGTCTGATACAGTAGCCACGCCCCAAACTCTCAGTCTGATACAGTAGCCACACCCCAAACTCTCAGTGTGATACAGTAGCCACACCCCAAACTCTCAGTCTGATACAGTAGCCACACCCCAAACTCTCAGTCTGATACAGTAGCCACACCCCAAACTCTCAGTCTGATACAGTAGCCACGCCTCAAACTCTTAGTCTGATACAGTAGCCACACCCCAAACTCTCAGTCTGATACAGTAGCCACGCCTCAAACTCTTAGTCTGATACAGTAGCCACGCCTCAAACTCTTAGTCTGATACAGTAGCCACGCCTCAAACTCTCAGTCTGATACAGTAGCCACACCCCAAACTCTCAGTCTGATACAGTAGCCACAGCTCAAACTCTCAGTCTGATACAGTAGCCACACCCCAAACTCTCAGTCTGATACAGTAGCCACGCCTCAAACTCTCAGTCTGATACAGTAGCCACGCCTCAAACTCTCAGTCTGATACAGTAGCCACGCCTCAAACTCTCAGTCTGATACAGTAGCCACACCCCAAACTCTCAGTCTGATACAGTAGCCACACCTCAAACTCTCAGTCTGATACAGTAGCCACACCCCAAACTCTCAGTCTGATACAGTAGCCACGCCTCAAACTCTCAGTCTGATACAGTAGCCACGCCTCAAACTCTCAGTCTGATACAGTAGCCACGCCCCAAACTCTCAGTCTGATACAGTAGCCACACCCCAAACTCTCAGTCTGATACAGTAGCCACACCCCAAACTCTCAGTCTGATACAGTAGCCACGCCCCAAACTCTCAGTCTGATACAGTAGCCACGCCTCAAACTCTTAGTCTGATACAGTAGCCACGCCTCAAACTCTCAGTCTGATACAGTAGCCACGCCTCAAACTCTCAGTCTGATACAGTAGCCACACCCCAAACTCTCAGTCTGATACAGTAGCCACACCCCAAACTCTCAGTCTGATACAGTAGCCACGCCCCAAACTCTCAGTCTGATACAGTAGCCACGCCCCAAACTCTCAGTCTGATACAGTAGCCACACCCCAAACTCTCAGTCTGATACAGTAGCCACGCCCCAAACTCTCAGTCTGATACAGTAGCCACACCCCAAACTCTCAGTCTGATACAGTAGCCACACCCCAAACTCTCAGTCTGATACAGTAGCCACGCCCCAAACTCTCAGTCTGATACAGTAGCCACGCCTCAAACTCTTAGTCTGATACAGTAGCCACGCCTCAAACTCTTAGTCTGATACAGTAGCCACACCCCAAACTCTCAGTCTGATACAGTAGCCACACCTCAAACTCTCAGTCTGATACAGTAGCCACACCCCAAACTCTCAGTCTGATACAGTAGCCACGCCTCAAACTCTCAGTCTGATACAGTAGCCACGCCTCAAACTCTCAGTCTGATACAGTAGCCACGCCTCAAACTCTCAGTCTGATACAGTAGCCACGCCTCAAACTCTCAGTCTGATACAGTAGCCACGCCTCAAACTCTCAGTCTGATACAGTAGCCACACCTCAAACTCTCAGTCTGATACAGTAGCCACACCCCAAACTCTCAGTCTGATACAGTAGCCACGCCTCAAACTCTTAGTCTGATACAGTAGCCACACCTCAAACTCTCAGTCTGATACAGTAGCCACACCCCAAACTCTCAGTCTGATACAGTAGCCACACCTCAAACTCTCAGTCTGATACAGTAGCCACACCCCAAACTCTCAGTCTGATACAGTAGCCACGCCTCAAACTCTCAGTCTGATACAGTAGCCACACCTCAAACTCTCAGTCTGATACAGTAGCCACACCTCAAACTCTCAGTCTGATACAGTAGCCACACCTCAAACTCTCAGTCTGATACAGTAGCCACGCCTCAAACTCTCAGTCTGATACAGTAGCCACACCTCAAACTCTCAGTCTGATACAGTAGCCACACCTCAAACTCTCAGTCTGATACAGTAGCCACGCCTCAAACTCTCAGTCTGATACAGTAGCCACACCCCAAACTCTCAGTCTGATACAGTAGCCACACCCCAAACTCTCAGTCTGATACAGTAGCCACGCCTCAAACTCTCAGTCTGCTACAGTAGCCACACCTCAAACTCTCAGTCTGATACAGTAGCCAAACCTCAAACTCTTAGTCTGATACAGTAGCCACGCCTCAAACTCTCAGTCTGATACAGTAGCCACACCCCAAACTCTCAGTCTGATACAGTAGCCACACCTCAAACTCTCAGTCTGATACAGTAGCCACACCTCAAACTCTCAGTCTGATACAGTAGCCACACCTCAAACTCTCAGTCTGATACAGTAGCCACACCTCAAACTCTCAGTCTGATACAGTAGCCACACCTCAAACTCTCAGTCTGATACAGTAGCCACGCCTCAAACTCTCAGTCTGATACAGTAGCCACACCCCAAACTCTCAGTCTGATACAGTAGCCAAACCTCAAACTCTTAGTCTGATACAGTAGCCACGCCTCAAACTCTCAGTCTGATACAGTAGCCACACCCCAAACTCTCAGTCTGATACAGTAGCCACACCTCAAACTCTCAATCTGATACAGTAGCCACACCCCAAACTCTCAGTCTGATACAGTAGCCACGCCTCAAACTCTCAGTCTGATACAGTAGCCACACCCCAAACTCTCAGTCTGATACAGTAACCACGCCTCAAACTCTCAGTCTGATACAGTAGCCACGCCCCAAACTCTCAGTCTGATACAGTAACCACGCCTCAAACTCTCAGTCTGATACAGTAGCCACACCCCAAACTCTCAGTCTGATACAGTAACAGTGCCTCAAACTCTCAGTCTGATACAGTAGCCACGCCTCAAACTCTCAGTCTGATACAGTAGCCACGCCTCAAACTCTTAGCCTGATACAGTAGCCACGCCTCAAACTCTTAGTCTGATACAGTAGCCACGCCTCAAACTCTTAGTCTGAACCTCAAACTCTCAGTCTGATACAGAAGCCACGCCTCAAACTCTTAGCCTGATACAGTAGCCACGCCTCAAACTCTTAGTCTGATACAGTAGCCACGCCTCAAACTCTTAGTCTGATACAGTAGCCACACCTCAAAAACTTAGTCTGATACAGTAGCCATGCCTCAAACTCTTAGTCTGATACAGTAGCCACGCCTCAAACTCTCAGTCTGATACAGTAGCCACGCCTCAAACTCTCAGTCTGATACAGTAGCCACACCCCAAACTCTCAGTCTGATACAGTAGCCACGCCTCAAACTCTCAGTCTGATACAGTAGCCACACCTCAAACTCTCAGTCTGATACAGTAGCCACGCCTCAAACTCTCAGTCTGATACAGTAGCCACACCCCAAACTCTCAGTCTGATACAGTAGCCACACCCCAAACTCTTAGTCTGATACAGTAGCCACGCCTCAAACTCTTATTCTGAACCTCAAACTCTCAGTCTGATACAGTAGCCACGCCTCAAACTCTTAGCCTGATACAGTAGCCACGCCTCAAACTCTTAGTCTGATACAGTAGCCATGCCTCAAACTCTCAGTCTGATACAGTAGCCACACCTCAAACTCTCAGTCTGATACAGTAGCCACGCCTCAAACTCTCAGTCTGATACAGTAGCCACACCCCAAACTCTCAGTCTGATACAGTAGCCACACCCCAAACTTTCAGTCTGATACAGTAGCCACGCCTCAAACTCTCAGTCTGATACAGTAGCCACACCCCAAACTCTCAGTCTGATACAGTAGCCACACCCCAAACTCTCAGTCTGATACAGTAGCCACGCCTCAAACTCTTAGCCTGATACAGTAGCCACACCTCAAAAACTTAGTCTGATACAGTAGCCACGCCTCAAACTCTTAGTCTGATACAGTAGCCACGCCTCAAACTCTTAGTCTGATACAGTGGCCACACCTCAAAAACTTAGTCTGATACAGTAGCCACGCCTCAAACTCTTAGTCTGATACAGTAGCCACACCCCAAACTCTCAGTCTGATACAGTAGCCACACCCCAAACTCTCAGTCTGATACAGTAGCCACGCCTCAAACTCTTAGTCTGATACAGTAGCCACACCTCAAAAACTTAGTCTGATACAGTAGCCACGCCTCAAACTCTCAGTCTGATACAGTAGCCACGCCTCAAACTCTCAGTCTGATACAGTAGCCACACCCCAAACTCTTAGTCTGATACAGTAGCCACACCTCAAACTCTTAGTCTGATACAGTAGCCACGCCTCAAACTCTTAGTCTGATACAGTAGCCACGCCTCAAACTCTTAGTCTGATACAGTAGCCACGCCTCAAACTCTTAGTCTGATACAGTAGCCACACCTCAAACTCTTAGTCTGATACAGTAGCCACACCTCAAACTCTCAGTCTGATACAGTAGCCACGCCTCAAACTCTTAGTCTGATACAGTAGCCACGCCTCAAACTCTCAGTCTGATACAGTAGCCACACCCCAAACTCTTAGTCTGATACAGTAGCCACGCCTCAAACTCTTAGTCTGATACAGTAGCCACGCCTCAAACTCTTAGTCTGATACAGTAGCCACGCCTCAAACTCTCAGTCTGATACAGTAGCCACACCCCAAACTCTTAGTCTGATACAGTAGCCACGCCTCAAACTCTTAGTCTGATACAGTAGCCACGCCTCAAACTCTCAGTCTGATACAGTAGCCACGCCTCAAACTCTCAGTCTGATACAGTAGCCACGCCTCAAACTCTCAGTCTGATACAGTAGCCACGCCTCAAACTCTTAGTCTGATACAGTAGCCACGCCTCAAACTCTTAGTCTGATACAGTAGCCACACCCCAAACTCTTAGTCTGATACAGTAGCCACGCCTCAAACTCTTAGTCTGATACAGTAGCCACGCCTCAAACTCTCAGTCTGATACAGTAGCCACGCCTCAAACTCTCAGTCTGATACAGTAGCCACGCCTCAAACTCTTAGTCTGATACAGTAGCCACACCCCAAACTCTTAGTCTGATACAGTAGCCACGCCTCAAACTCTTAGTCTGATACAGTAGCCACGCCTCAAACTCTTAGTCTGATACAGTAGCCACGCCTCAAACTCTTAGTCTGATACAGTAGCCACACCCCAAACTCTTAGTCTGATACAGTAGCCACGCCTCAAACTCTTAGTCTGATACAGTAGCCACGCCTCAAACTCTCAGTCTGATACAGTAGCCACGCCTCAAACTCTCAGTCTGATACAGTAGCCACGCCTCAAACTCTCAGTCTGATACAGTAGCCACGCCTCAAACTCTTAGTCTGATACAGTAGCCACGCCTCAAACTCTTAGTCTGATACAGTAGCCACACCCCAAACTCTTAGTCTGATACAGTAGCCACGCCTCAAACTCTTAGTCTGATACAGTAGCCACACCTCAAACTCTCAGTCTGATACAGTAGCCACACCCCAAACTCTCAGTCTGATACAGTAGCCACGCCTCAAACTCTTAGTCTGATACAGTAGCCTTAATTACCTAGTCATGTGTTTTGTAGGTTGTGTGCATTTGGAGACGCTCTTAAGGGAGGCCTACCCTACCTTCTCACATAATTCAACTTTACCTAATAATACAAATGTCTTTAAAAAATCGACAACAAACAAATGCATTAGACTCTAGCAGATGTTTGCATGCATGTGCTTTCAGTTATTACAAAATTTTATACTGAATTTAGAAAAGAAATGTAAGTGTGAACTTTTGCACTCATATATTTGTGAATGGTCAATGAACAAGTGCTTGTGTGTTTGTTGCAGACCTCCACACTCCGCACTGAAAGCACTGAATAAATCACCAAAGCCTACAGGTGTGTGTTTGTGACTCACCCGGCTGAGCAGTTCGTCCATCTCGGTGACCAGACTGCCCAGGTTACTGTCGGCCAGCTGTAGCAGTCTCTCGGGCGCTCTCTGGGGGGAAAGCATGTGCTGCCAAAGACAGGAGGATGAGATATGATTATCACGAACATATGACTGACAGGTGGAGTCATGTCACCATGGAAACCAGGATGACACAGGAGTGACGTTCATGAAGTTTCTGCCCTACAGGCTTCATTTGACATCACCGAATTATGAATCATTTGATGAATAATTCCAGAATAGCCATAAAAGCGAGCCCGTCATCTCACCTTTAGCTCCTCCGTCATGTTCTCGAATCGATAGAGCACTTTATATGGCAGGGGGAGGGGCAGAGTGAGATTGACACTGCCAATCAAACGCAGCAGACGCTCCATGTCACGAATCAAGAGCCCCGCGCAGTCATCGTCACACGCTGAAACACACAGATCAACACATGACCACACATCACAGTATCACATGCACACAGACTCCCACAGGAAGTGTTCACACTACAAACTGTTCACACTGCATGCATTGTCCATAAAGGGTCACACGAAAAAGCCCCTCAGATATGCATATGCATGCTCAAGGGTCAAAGGTCAGTTTGCGTTGCTATGGGAACACTAGTGACAGTAACAAAGTATTTAAACTCACCTCACCTCTGTTGACTGAGATTGTTTGAATATTACAATTAAATAATACTTAAATCGATATGTCATCCTCAATAAACCCGTCTCCAGCGTGTTGCCTCCGATCATTCGAATATTGCACTTTAATAATTATTTAATCAACATCATCCTCAATAAACCCGTCTCCAGCATGTTGCCCCCGGTCCCTCGAATATTCTGATCTATTATGACCTCTGAGCTGTAAAGCTGCCAGAATAATAATAATAATCATACGCTGTTTGTTAATTGGCCAGAGGAGAACTGCCCCCCCGACTGAGCCTGGTTTTTCCAAGGTTTATTTTCCTCCATTCTGCACCTGATGGGGTTTTGGTTTCCTTGCCACTGTTGCCTCTGGCTTGGCTTGCTCAGTTGGGGACACTAAATGTTTCAAATAAACATCAAAATAAATCTAAATAATAAACTAAATTAACCATTTAAAGTAAATTACTGATCGAATTATTGATCTAAAGCCCACACTGTCGCTGTGTGATGGTTGAGATGGGCTGATGACATCAGCGTTTTTTCCGGAGTGGCTATGCGGCTGAATAAAATTATGCTGCATTATTTTCCTGTTTAACACTGTAAAGCTGCTTTGAAACAATCTACTTTGTGAAAAGCGCTATATAAATAAAGTTGACTTGACTTGACCTACAAGTGCCTGTACCTAATCAGAGTATTTTCATCTTGACAAATGTACTACACTATCTACAAGGATGCTGTTCCACATTACTTCAGAAAAAAATTATTAATAAAGACATATGACTTGTGAAAAAAGAGGGGGGTTTTGGAGGAGGGCGTGGAGCTGGTGATTGGCAGATACAACAAAGTGTGGCCGACGATGGGAGAAGCCAAGTTGGAGCATTGGCTGAAGGGCTGGGTGGAACCCGGGGGCCGATCAATGGAGGCGGAACCAGGGTCCCTAGAAGAACCAGCGGAGCAGGGCGACATCCATGGCCCAGAAGCCCAAGGCGGAGCTGCTGGCTCACAGGACAGAGGCAGAGACAGGGACTCGGCTGACTGGGGCAACACTGGAGCGAGCAAAGACGATCTGAAACCGGAAGAAGGGAGGAGCCAGAGACACAGAAGACTGCGGCGGAAGCTGAGCGATGACCAACCGATGTTGATCTGGAGGGACGAGGGAGCCTGGAGGAGTCACAGGGAACACAGAGCCAGGGCGGATCCGGCAGGCTGACAGGCTGAGGTGGAGACATGGGCCTGGAGAGTTTAACCCAGCGATTGGGTTGTTTTCACCCAGCGATTGGGTTGTTTTCACCAAGCGATTGGGTTGTTTTAACCCATCGATTGGGTTGTTTTCACCCAGCGATTGGGTTGTTTTCACCAAGCGATTGGGTTGTTTTAACCCAGCGATTGGGTTGTTTTCAACCAGCGATTGGGTTGTTTTCACCAAGCGATTGGGTTGTTTTAACCCAGCGATTGGGTTGTTTTCACCCAGCGATTGGGTTGTTTTCACCAAGCGATTGGGTTGTTTTAACCCAGCGATTGGGTTGTTTTCAACCAGCGATTGGTTTGTTTTCACCCAGCGATTGGGTTGTTTTCAACCAGCGATTGGGTTGTTTTCAACCAGCGATTGGTTTGTTTTCACCCAGCGATTGGGTTGTTTTCAACCAGCGATTGGGTTGTTTTCACCCAGCGATTGGGTTGTTTTCACCCAGCGATTGGCTTGTTTTAACCCAGCTATTGGGTTGTTTTAACCCAGCAATTGGGTTGTTTTCACCCAGCGATTAGGTTGTTTTAACCCAGCGATTGGGTTGTTTTAACCCGGTAAATGGGTTGTTTTAACCCAGTGAATGGGTCGCTTTAACCCAGCCGTTGGGTTAAATGTTTGCTTAAACCAACCCAATCACTGGATTAAAATGACCCGATTGCTCAGTTAGTTCATTTTCAACCCAATTTGGGTCGGGTTTTTTTCCGCAGAGGCGAGGATCCAGGAGACTGGCCGTATCCAGCAGAGCAGATGGGATCAGGAAGTCGGGCGGGAACTTTGGAAGATTCGAGAGTGGGGACTTGGGTAGGAACTGGATCCGGAGATCTATCAGGCACAGGTGCGCCCCTGGCTCTGAGATGGATGGAGCCGTGCACGTAGACTCTGGGATTTTGATGGTAGCCGGCTCTGGTTCTGGCACGAGCTCGGTGGCTGCCTCGGGTTCGCAGGCTGTGAGGGGGACCAAATACTCCAGCAATTCTGTTGTTCTAGGACGAGGAGGAGGAGGAGAAGGAGGAGGCACCATGCCAGCGAGTCCATATTTGATCTCTTTCGGTTCTGTGTTCTATTACAGGTGGCTGTATATAAATATAGATCTTCAACAAGGAGCAGTTTTAATCCAAAAATAGCAAATACACAGGAGCAACAAGCACTTAAACTCAAACGACACGGAACAATGAGCTCAGGGTACGGATAGACAGGATAATTTAACGGGCACTGAAACAGGTGTAGGGTTAATTAACTAACGGAAATAGAGCAAACAAATAAATATTACAAACAGTATCTCAATGATACTAAAATAACACTGCTTTCCACTGAAGGGATCTGTTCGTTTGAGCATCACGACCGGCCCGAAACCACAACACTCACTCAGCCAATGACGATCTGATTTGACAGAAGTGGGGAGTGTTCGGGAAACCTGTCATTATATTTGCTGTGCCATTTTGTGACATTAGTCATAACAAAATTAAACACAAGCTACACTAGTAGTACATTTTGTAAGTGCAAATTAAAAAGGATTACAAGTACTTGTACTGGAGTCATATTTAAGCAGTGCATTAGTCTCTACCACTGTCTGTGAATGTGTGTGTGTGTGTGTGTGTGTGTGTGTGTGTGTGTGTGTGTGTGTGTGTGTGTGTGTGTGTGTGTGTGTGTGTGTGTGTGTGTGTGTGTGTGTGTGTGTGTGTGTGTGTGGGCATGTTTTTGTGAAATATCAGGACACAAATGTGTATAATGACATGGGTATTACAAAAAGAGGGTGAAATATGAGGACGTTCCCCATGTCCTCACTTTTCAAAATGCTTATAAATCACACAGAACAAGTTTTTTTTACAGAAAGTGAACTGCACAGTCTCCTGTGAGGGCTAGGTTTAGGGGCAGGGGCAGTGTGTGTGTGTGTGTGTGTGTGTGTGTGTGTGTGTGTGTGTGTGTGTGTGTGTGTGTGTGTGTGTGTGTGTGTGTGTGTGTGTGTGTGTGTGTGTGTGTGTGAGTGTGTGTGTGTGTGTGTGTGTGTGTGTGTGTGTGTGTGAGTGTGTGAGTGAGTGAGTGAGTGTGAGAGTGAGTGAGTGTGTGAGTGTGTGTGTGAGTGTGTGAGTGAGTGAGTGTGATGGGTAGGTTTAGGGGCAGGGGCAGTGTGTGTGTGTGTGTGTGTGTGTGTGTGTGTGTGTGTGTGTGTGTGTGTGTGTGTGTGTGTGTGTGTGTGTGTGTGTGTGTGTGTGTGTGTGTGTGTGTGTGTGTGTGTGTGTGTGTGTGTGTGTGTGTGTGTGTGTGTGTGTGTGTGTGTGTGTGTGTGTGTGAGTGTGTGAGTGAGTGAGTGAGTGTGAGAGTGAGTGAGTGTGTGAGTGTGTGTGTGAGTGTGTGAGTGAGTGAGTGTGATGGGTAGGTTTAGGGGCAGGGGCAGTGTGTGTGTGTGTGTGTGTGTGTGTGATGGGTAGGTTTAGGGGCAGGGGCAGTGTGTGTGTGTGTGTGTGTGTGTGTGTGTGTGTGTGTGTGTGTGATGGGTGGGTTTAGGGGCAGGGGCAGTGTGTGTGTGTGTGTGTGTGTGTGTGTGTGTGTGTGTGTGTGTGTGTGTGTGTGTGTGTGTGTGTGTGTGTGTGTGTGTGTGTGTGTGTGTGTGTGTGTGTGTGTGATGGGTAGGTTTAGGGGCAGTGTAAGGGGATAGAAAATACGGTTTGTACGGTATAAAAACCATTACGCCTATGGAATGTCCTCACATTTCACAAAACAAATGTGTTTGTGTGTGTGTGTGTGTGTGTGTGTGTGTGTGTGTGTGTGTGTGTGTGTGTGTGTGTGTGTGTGTGTGTGTGTGTGTGTGTGTGTGTGTGTGTGTGTGTGTGTGTGTGTGTGTGTGTGTGTGTGGGCACACGCTGTCTGAAAGGACAACCATGTTAACGTCCAAGGATGGACAGGTCCTGGGGCAAGAATGCGGTTAGCGAATGTTATTGGCCTCTTTTGTCTTCCATCCTCTGCTATCACAACATCACTTGCACTCCTCTAATATCCCTCCATCATCTCCATTCACCTGCTCGGAGGTAGCCGTGTCCCCGAGCTCCTCTCTTTATTTCTCTCTCTCTAGATTAAACGTGAACACGGTGGAAACACCAGGGAGAAGAACTTCTCAAGCGTGAAATTTAACACAGAGTGTGAAACAGCTCCTGGCCGCCTATTATGAGTGTCTGACATGCCACGAGCGATAGTGGGAGGAAAAAAGGCGCGTGGCTTTCGCCGCGGACAGAAAGCGCCGCTCAATTTAACCTCCTGAAAAAACAGAGCTATTAAGATTTCTCAAAGCACTGAGTGAGAAAAGAAACAGAGCTGA
>NC_137105.1:52155846-52168346 GCF_949357685.1 Gobio gobio | reverse complement strand
TACTCAAATTACACCCCCCCCCCCCCCCCACACACACACACACACACACACACACTCGTTTACCATTTTCAATTTGCGAAAACCCGTAAAATGCAAATGATATTGCTATTAGCATGCATGCAATTGAACACAGAGAGCTGTTCACTGGGCCTGAAGCTTCACTAGAGCTGACAGGAGATCAGTCGGAGAACAGCATGTGCACTGGACTGACACTGGACTGACACTGGAATGACACTGGACTGACACCACTGGACTGACGACACTGGACTGACACCACTGGACTGACACTGGACTGGCACCACTGGACTGACACCACTGGACTGACACTGGAATGACACTGGACTGACACCACTGGACTGACGACACTGGACTGACACCACTGGACTGACACTGGACTGGCACCACTGGACTGACACCACTGGACTGACGACACTGGACTGACACCACTGGACTGACGACACTGGACTGACACTGAACTGGCACCACTGAACTGACACCACTGGACTGACACCACTGGACTGACACTGAACTGACACTGAACTGACACTGAACTGACACTGACACTGGACTGACACTGGACTGACACCACTGGACTGACACCACTGGACTGACACCACTGGACTGACACTGAATTGGCACTGGACTGACACTGGACTGACAGCACTGGACTGACACTGAACTGGCACCACTGAACTGACACTGAACTGACACTGGACTGACACTGGACTGACAGCACTGGACTGACACTGAACTGGCACCACTGAACTGGCACCACTGAACTGACACTGGACTGACACTGGACTGACACTGGACTGACACCACTGGACTGACGACACTGGACTAACGACACTGGACTGACACCACTGGACTGGCACTGGACTGGCACCACTGGACTGACACCACTGGACTGACACCACTGGACTGACACTGAACTGACACTGAACTGACACTGGACTGACACCACTGGACTGACACCACTGGACTGACACCACTGGACTGACACCACTGGACTGACACTGGACTGACACCACTGGACTGAAGACACTGGACTGACACCACTGGACTGACACTGGACTGGCACCACTGGACTGACACCACTGGACTGACAGCACTGGACTGACACTGGACTGACACCTCTGGACTGACACCACTGGACTGGCACTGGACTGACACTGGACTGACACCACTGGACTGACACCTCTGGACTGACACCTCTGGACTGACACCACTGGACTGACGACACTGGACTGACGACACTGAACTGACGACACTGGACTGACGACACTGGACTGACTCTGAACTGACACTGAACTGACACCACTGGACTGACACCACTGGACTGACACCACTGGACTGACACTGGAATGACACTGGACTGACACTGGACTGACACTGGACTGACACCACTGGACTGACGACACTGGACTGACGACACTGGACTGACACCACTGGACTGACACCACTTGACTGGCACCACTGGACTGGCACCACTGGACTGGCACCACTGGACTGACACTGGACTGGCACCACTAGACTGACACCACTGGACTGGCACTGGACTGACAGCACTAGACTGACGACACTGGACTGACACCACTGGACTGGCACCACTGGACTGGCACCACTGGACTGGCACCACTGGACTGACACTGGCCTGGCACCACTGCACTGACACTGGACTGGTACCACTGGACTGACACCACTGGACTGACACCACTGGACTGACACCACTGGACTGACACCACTGGACTGACACTGGACTGACACTGAACTGACACTGAACTGACACTGGACTGACACTGGACTGACACTGGACTGACACCACTGGACTAACGACACTGGACTGACACCACTGGACTGACACCACTGGACTGACACTGGACTGGCACCACTGGACTGGCACCACTGGACTGACACCACTGGACTGGAACCACTGGACTGGCACCACTGGACTGACACTGGACTGGCACCACTGGACTGACACCACTGGACTGACACTGGACTGACACCTCTGGACTGACACCTCTGGACTGACACCATTGGACTGGCACTGGACTGACACTGGACTGACACCACTGGACTGACACTGGACTGACACTGGACTGGCACCACTGGACTGACACTGGACTGGCACCACTGGACTGACTCTGGACTGACACCTCTGGACTGACACCTCTGGACTGGCACTGGACTGACACTGGACTGACACCTCTGGACTGACACCTCTGGACTGGCACTGGACTGACACTGGACTGACACCTCTGGACTGACACCTCTGGACTGACACCTCTGGACTGACACCTCTGGACTGACACTGGACTGACTCTGGACTGACACCTCTGAACTGACACCTCTGAACTGACACCTCTGGACTGGCACTGGACTGACACTGGACTGACACCTCTGGACTGACACCACTGGACTGACACTGGACTGGCACCACTGGACTGACACCACTGGACTGACACTGGACTGACACCTCTGGACTGACACCTCTGGACTGGCACTGGACTGACACTGGACTGACACCTCTGGACTGACACCTCTGGACTGACACCTCTGGACTGACACTGGACTGACTCTGGACTGACACCTCTGAACTGACACCTCTGAACTGACACCTCTGGACTGGCACTGGACTGACACTGGACTGACACCTCTGGACTGACACCTCTGGACTGACACCACTGGACTGACACTGGACTGACACCTCTGGACTGACACTGGACTGACACCACTGGACTGACACTGGACTGACACCACTGGACTGACACTGGACTGACACCACTGGACTGACACCTCTGGACTGACACCTCTGGACTGACACTGGACTGACACCACTGGACTGACACCACTGGACTGACACTGGACTGACACCTCTGGACTGACACTGGACTGACACCACTGGACTGACACTGGACTGACACCACTGGACTGACACCACTGGACTGACACCACTGGACTGACACCTCTGGACTGACACCACTGGACTGACACTGGACTGACACCACTGGACTGACACTGGACTGACACCTCTGGACTGACACTGGACTGACACCTCTGGACTGACACTGGACTGACACCACTGGACTGACACTGGACTGACACCACTGGACTGACACCACTGGACTGACACCACTGGACTGACACCACTGGACTGACACCACTGGACTGACACCTCTGGACTGACACCACTGGACTGACACTGGACTGACACCACTGGACTGACACCTCTGGACTGACACTGGACTGACACCACTGGACTGACACTGGACTGACACCACTGGACTGACACCACTGGACTGACACTGGACTGACACCACTGGACTGACACTGGACTGACACCACTGGACTGACACTGGACTGACACCACTGGACTGACACCACTGGACTGACACCTCTGGACTGACACCACTGGACTGACACTGGACTGACACCACTGGACTGACACCTCTGGACTGACACTGGACTGACACCACTGGACTGACACTGGACTGACACCACTGGACTGACACTGGACTGACACCTCTGGACTGACACCTCTGGACTGACACTGGACTGACACCACTGGACTGACACTGGACTGACACCTCTGGACTGACACCTCTGGACTGACACCTCTGGACTGACACTTGACTGACACTGGACTGACACCACTGGACTGACACTGGACTGACACCACTGGACTGACACCACTGCACTGGCACCTCTGGACTGACACTGGACTGACACCTCTGGACTGACACCACTGGACTGACACCTCTGGACTGACACTGGACTGACACTGGACTGACACCACTGGACTGACACCTCTGGACTGACACCTCTGGACTGACACCTCTGGACTGACACTGGACTGACACCACTGGACTGACACTGGACTGACACCACTGGACTGACACCACTGGACTGACACCACTGGACTGACACCACAGGACTGGCACTGGACTGACACCACTGGACTGACACTGGACTGACACCACTGGACTGACACTGGACTGACACCACTGGACTGACACCACTGGACTGACACTGGACTGACACCACTGGACTGACACCACTGGACTGACACTGGACTGACACCACTGGACTGGCACTGGACTGACACCACTGGACTGACACTGGACTGACACCACTGGACTGACACCTCTGGACTGACACCTCTGGACTGACACCTCTGGACTGACACTGGACTGACACCACTGGACTGACACTGGACTGACACCACTGGACTGACACCACTGGACACAACAGCTGGATTCACATTCACAGCCAGTGGACAGTAAAATAATTTTTATTTTGGGAAACATTGACTTTGCTTAATTCCAAAGCATAATATTATTAATTTTACTCCACTGCATTTCATAAAAACTTGTTATTTCGAACTGAAGATGCAATAGCAACGTCCAATTGATAAATTGGTTCACAAATAACACTGAGCGATTCAGTGTGTGAGTGTGTGTAAGAAAATGTGTGGGGTGTGTGTGTGTGTGTGTGTGTGGTGTGTGTGTGTGTGTGTGTGTGTGTGTGTGTGTGTGTGTGTGTGTGTGTGTGTGTGTGTGTGTGTGTGTGTGTGTGAGTGTGTGTGTGTGTGTGTGTGTGTGTGTGTGTGTGTGTGTGTGTGTGTGTGTGTGTGTGTGTGTGTGTGTGTGTGTGTGTGTGTGTGTGTGTGTGTGTGTGTGTGTGTGTTCATGCTTGTAAGTAGGTGTGTATGTGAGTGTGTGTATGCATGTGAGTGTGTGTAAGAGAGTGTGTGTGTGTGTGGGGGGGGGCATGTTTTTGTGAAATATTAGGACACAAATGTGTATAATGACATGGGTATTACAAAAAGAGGGTGAAATATGAGGACGTTCTCCATGTCCTCACTTTTCAAAATGCTTATAAATCACACAGAACAAGTTTTTTTCACAGAAAGTGAACTGCACAGTCTCCTGTGAGAGGTAGATTTAGGGGCAGGGGCAGTGTGTGTGTGTGTGTGTGTGTGTGTGTGTGTGTGTGTGTGTGTGTGTGTGTGTGTGTGTGTGTGTGTGTGTGTGTGTGTGTGTGTGTGTGTGTGTGTGTGTGTGTGTGTGTGTGTGTGTGTGTGTGTGTGTGTGTGTGTGTGTGTTGGGTAGGTTTAGGGGCAGGGGCAGGGTCAGTGTAAGGGGATAGAAAATACGGTTTGTACGGTATGAAAACCATTACGCCTATGGAATGTCCTCACATTTCACAAAAACAAACGTGTGTGTGTGTGTGTGTGTGTGTGTGTGTGTGTGTGTGTGTGTGTGTGTGTGTGTGTGTGTTTTTTAAAATACTATATGGTATATTTCACTTGTTTCAACTTAAATGTACTGTATATTTATAGAGTGTGTATAGAGTATAATAAGTGCTTGTAATAAAATAAAAAGTTTGCTAATTTGAAAAACAAAAATGTAAGCCCAAAAAGAAGTACTTATATATTTTAATAGGATATCTGTGCGTTTACTCAAGTACCAGATTTGTGTAGGTCGTCCACCGCAGAAAAAGTGGTTCTGTTAGTTCTGAGAGCCTTTCAAAGATCCCCGGGCCGTAAACTGTCTGGGCACTGGATCACTGTCATCAGTGCTGGTTCATTGATATTGTTCGCACATCAGCCTAACAGTGCTATAATTCACCTCTCCCTGACTCAAGGCACTCCAATCAGGAAGGACTCATAAACGCTTTCATGAAGGCTGTACCTGGCAGATGGCTGTTTCAGGATTGCACGAGTCACTGTGTCCATTGCACTGGCACCGAACACAGCTGCCAAAGCCGGCTCTGGACGCGGCGCCACCAGCCTGGACAGAGAGCCTGTAGAACCCGGCCGCACATTCCTGCACAAAACATCACAGTTATTCACACATACACCTCTACAAGATTTAACAGCACCTAACTAAGAGCAACTAAGAGTAACGTAGGCCAGTAAGAGCTGTGCGTGTAAACCTGGCCTCAAGAGGCACATTAGCGACTGATGCTAACGGCTGTGGTCTTTAGCGTCCTTGTTAGTGTCTTTTCACACACCGAGGACCCCGATGGGAGAGAGGTTTAGGGAGTGAGTGTAACATAGGCCAGTAAGAGCTGTGTGTGTAAACCTCCCTCCCCTGGGTTAAGAGGAGCGTTAGTGGCTGCCGTCTTTGTCCGGGTTGAGTAATCCGGGTTGAGTAAGACCGGTTACATTTGGTGCCGTGACCCAGATGGGAGTGAGGTTTAGGGGGTTGAGTGTAACGTATAGAGCTGTGTGTGTAAACCTCACTACCCTGGGTCAAGAGGCGCACTAGCAGCTGCCTCCCACGCTGGAGACCCCGGTTTGAATCCCGCTCACAGTGGGTTGACTAGGACCGGTTACATTTGGTGCCGTGACCCGGATGGGAGTGAGGTTTAGGGAGTGAGTGTAACATATAGAGCTGTGTGTGTAAACCTCACTTCTCTGGGTCAAGAGGCGCATTAGCGGCTGTGATCATTAGTGTTCTTGTTAGGGCCCACCTCCCACTCCAGAGACCCCGGTTCGAATCCCGCTCGGAGCGGGTTGAGTAAGACCAGTTACATTTGGTGCCGTGACCCGGATGGGAGTGAGGTTTAGGGGGTTGAGTGTAACGTATAGAGCTGTGTGTGTAAACCTCACTCCCCTGGGTCAAGAGGCACGTCAGCGGCAGTGGTCTTTAGAGTCCTTGCTAGCGCGCACCTCCCATGCCGGAGACCCCGGTTCAAATCCGGGTCGAGTAAGACCAGTTACATTTGGTGCCGTGACCTGGATGGGAGTGAGGTTTAGGGGGGTGAGTGTAACGTATAGAGCTATGCGTGTAAACCTCCCTCCCCTGGGTCAAGAGGCGCACTAGCGACTGACCTTAGCGGCTGCGGTCTTTAGCATCCTTGTTATCATGCCCACCTTCCACGCTGGAGACCCCAGTTCAAATCCAGGTCGACTAAGACCACTTACATTCGGATGGGAGTGAGGTTTAGGGGGGTGAGTGTAACTGTTGTAGGCCAGTAAGAGCTGTGTGTAAACCTCACTCCCCTGGGTTAAGAGGCGCACTAGCAGCTGCCTCCCATGCCGGAGACCCCGGTTCGAATCCCGCTCGGAGTGGGTTGAGTAAGACCAGTTACATTTGGCGCCGTGACCCAGATGGGAGTGAGGTTTAGGGGGGATGAGGGTAACGTATAGAGCTGTGTGTGTAAACCTCACTCCCCTGGGTCAAGAGGCACGTCAGCGGCTGCGGTTTTTAGAGTCCTTGCTAGCGCGCACCTCCCACGCCGGAGACCCCGGTTCAAATTCGGGTCGAGTAAGATTGGTTACATTTGGTGCCGTGACCCGGATGGGAGTGAGGTTTAGGGGGGATGAGGGTAACGTATAGAGCTGTGTGTGTAAACCTCACTCCCCTGGGTCAAGAGGCACATCAGCAGCTGCAGTCTTTAGAGTCCTTGTTAGCGTGCGTGCCTCCCACGCTAGAGTCCCCAGTTCGAGTCCCGCTTGGAGCGGGTTGAGTAAGGCCGGTTACATTTTACGGTTACATCAACAATTAAATTTGAAACTAGTAAAAACTCTAATTCTTGATATCTGTAATTGTATTTTAACTAGTTAAATGTCACCATAGGCTGTCATTCAAATTCAATTCTTGATATCAACAATTCAACCTAGTGAGTGACGATGTTAGTTTCTGATATCATGAATGTGATTGTTACAAGTAAGAAAGCCATTTTAGATTGATATCAGGAATTGAATTGTTGATATCAATAATTGAATTCGAATGACAGCCTATGGGGACATTTAACTAGTGAAAATACAATTACTGATATCAAGAATTACAGTTTTTACTCTTAGAAATTGAATTATTGACATCAAGAATTCATATCCTGGGAATGAATTAAAGTCAAAACGGCTTGCCATATACAGACACGCATGTGATTCTAGTGCTGTACATCCACACTGAAATGTGTTACACTGTAGACCAGGGAAAATATAGACCTCCATGGAAACCATAGCAACACTCCCTCTCACCCTCGCTCTTCAAAATTAATCGCGTCAATTTAGTACACCATCTGTTCAGGGTGAACTTGCTAAACGCCTGTTTAAAAATACTTTATTAAGCACAGTATGAAGTGTTTGAGAGTTACGGCCATCTGTCTCCGCGCGGCCTCGTCCAGCCTGCATGTGAACAACTGACACTCGCTGATCTGTAATCGTCTGTCTCGCACACTTGAGCTTGTTAAAGATCTCACACGAGCAGTTTGTGGGCGGAGACTGGCGGCGGGAGACGCTTTAACACGTTAGCAGTCTGAGAGGCAGAAACACTTGCTGTAATGATGAGCGCTGTGCGGCGATACTCCCAGCTGTTCGGCGCTCATCACTCGGCCTGCTGTTTTTCTACAGGCCTGTTATGAAAGGGCACATCGCCGCCTTTCAAAAGCTGCTTAATTATTGTGACAAGAACGTCACGATACATCTATGAGGAAATTGCATTATTTGGACTTTTAAAGGGTCTTTTCTTCATGTGATAATGTTCTCTGAAGTGCACTTGTGACTTTTTTGGCACAAGACGTGACGCTCCAGAATGAAACAAGACGCATTAAGAGTCGGGGATGAACACTTTTGCACAGGATGAAGACGTCCACATTTTTCTTATTTTGTTTAAATATCAACTTTTTTAATGTAGTCCTGCCCTTCAGAAGCAACTGAAGATACTCACATGTTTCCCGGAAGACGAATTATTTACAATTTACCCTGATCGGCAAATTCAAAAAGTGTTCACCCCCGGCTCTGAGTGTGTCGTGTTTCCTTCTGGAGCGTCAGTGAATGTTTGAGGCTTTTTTAATAGTTGTGTTTGAGTCCCTCAATCGTCCTCAGATCTCAGAATCACACAGTCACTGCACACACACACACACACACACACACACACACACACACACAGAGAATCACAGATGCTGGAAAACTGAAGGATTTGAGGATTTTTCGGTAACACTTTAGAATAATGGTCATTAGTTAACATTAGTTAACTACATTAGTTAAAATTAACTAATAATGAACTGCACTTATAAAAGCATTTATTAATCTTTGTTAATGTTAATTTCAACATTTACTAATGCATTATTTAAATCTTGTTAACATTAGTTAATGCACTGTGAATTAACATGAACAAACCATGAACAGCTGGATTTATATTAACTAACGTTAACAAAGATGAACAAATGCAGTAACAAATGCACTGCTCATGGTTAGTTCATGTTAGTTAATACATTAACTAATGTTAACTAATGACCATTATTCTAAAGTGTTACCGATTTTTCTTAAGAACATTGGTCAGTTTAACTGATCAGGACAAACAAGCAACTCAAGAACAACCATCACAAAACACACACACACACACACACACACACACACTCACACACAGCCGTGGATCATCAGGAAATGACACACACACACAGACACACAAAGACACACGGCCGTGTATCATCAGGGAATGACACACACACACACACACACACACAAACATACAAAACATACACAGCCGTGGGTCATCAAGGAATGGCACACACACACTCACACACACACACACACACTCAGACGTGGGTCATCTGGGAATGACACACACACACACTCAGACGTGGATCATCGGGGAATGACACACACACACACACATACACACACACACAGACGTGGATCATCAGGGAATGAGACGCACACACACACACACAAACACACACACACACACACACAGCCGTGGATCATCAGGGAATGACACACACGCACACACACACACACACAGCCGTGGATCATCGGGGAACACTCACACACACACAACACACACACATACACACAGCCGTGGTTCATCAGGGAACGACACACACACACACACAGCCGTGGATCATCAGGGAATGACACACACACACACACACAGACAGCCGTGGATCATCAGGGAATGACACACACACTCACACACACACAGCCGTGGATCATCAGGGAACAACTCACACACACACACAACACACACACATACACACAGCCGTGGTTCATCAGGGAACGACACACACACACACACACTGCCGTGGAACATCAGGTAACGACACACACACACACACACACACACACACACACACACACACACACACACACACACAAACACACACACACAGACAGCTGTGGGTCATCAGGGAATGACACACACACTCACACACACACACACACACAGCCGTGGATCATCAGGGAACAACTCACACACACACACACACACACACACACAGACGTGGATCATCAGGGAATGACACGCACACACACACACACAAACACACACACACACACACACACAGCCGTGGATCATCAGGGAATGACACACACACACAGACACACAAAGACACATGGCCGTGTATCATCAGGGAATGACACAAACACACACACAAACATACAAAACACACACAGCCGTGGGTCATCAAGGAATGGCACACACACACACACACACACACACACACACACTCACACACAAAGTCAAGGGTTCATACACTTTTGAGGTATTGTTTTGTCTTGTGGACTTTATATGTAAACATCTTTTATGTAAAACATCTTATTCAGGACAGCACTAAATAAAAAATAACATGCATTATGTATGATCGCTCTTATTTTATATTCTCATTTTCACAGATTCCCAAACGTATCATCTCTTACACGTCTAGTATTGAGTGCTGCAGTCATTACCTCACAGGAGAGGCCGGCGTATCCCTGAGGACAGGCACATTTCTCAATCTGATGGGCGATTTCACTGTCCTGCGATGGCGTCCCCACCTCAGCCACCTCCAGAGTGATCTCAGAGATCCTGCACACACACACACACACACACACACGAGCGTCTGTTTCTTCACAACTATACTGATATTGCAGCACGTGTTCTTCCTGGTAACCTGAGGCTTGGGTTACCTGCTGTGTCTCATGACGCTGCCGTGCGAGGCCTTTATCAGGATATATTCAACATGAAACAGCACGTCCATGAAATCCTCACGAGACATCGGACTGCCATCCTTGTGCTTCCACTCGTGCTGCGAAGCATCAATGCTTGTGTTTACACGCGAAGAAAAACAATGAGGTCATGTGACTGACCCCTGCACGTCAAACTAAGTGGGTGTGGCTGCGGCGCTGACTCTCCAGCCTGATTGGCTCACCTCTGTGATGTCAATCTCGTGACGGGTCAGCTGGCCAATCTGAAGCGCTGCCATGTGCCGGACCATGACCTTGTCCCTGTTGGGGCCGCCCTTTATGATGACCTGGGGCTCATAAGAGGTGCGGCCCGTCTCATCACGAGCCTCGTAATAGATGGCATACTTCAGCTTCCCGCCATAGGCTGTTATCTGAAAGAACAAGCGGTATTCAATATGACTGAATCAATCAACCAGACGATACACCATATTGGGTTCTCAAGAACGAGACGAAACAATGTTTAAACACTTTTTTTTTTTTAATCTTCAATGACAAATTATATAAAAGTCACATAATGCGAAACATCATAGGTGCATTTTGAAACGTTGGTCATATAACGCCCCTTTTACAAGATGTAAAATAAGTCTCAGTGTTTATGTGAAGTGTGTATCTGCATCAAATTAAAGCTTTTTGTAATCTAAAACATATCCTTAAACTGTGCCTATAACTAAAAATGCCTATTATGCCCCTTTTTACAGGATGTAAAATAAGTCTCTGATGTCCCCAGAGTGTGTGTGTGAAGTTTCAGCTCAAAATACCCCACAGATTATTTATACCATGTTAAAATTGACACTTTTGGGGGGTGAGCAACAACAGGCCGTTTTTTTGTCTGTGTCCCTTTAAATGCAAATGAGCTGCTGCTCCCTGCCTCCTTTCAGGAAGAGGGCGGAGCTTCAAGAGCTCATGTTAGCAGCTCTGATTACCTCACACACACACACTGAAACTGCCTTTTCTGATCAAACTGGAGTCGGACAATGATGGAGAGACTCCAGAAGAAGAGAGAACATGTAGAACGAGACAGGACGTTTCTGAAGGGATAGAGGATGAGTTTATGGAGCTGATATGAAGTAATTGGTTGATATTTTGAGCATTAATCTGATCTTTTTGTGTGTGTGGTAATAAAAACAGCCTTTAAAATGACTTAAAATGCATGTATAATAACAATAATAATCGGTTCAAATATAGCAATCTTTTGGTTTAATTGAACAACAATGTTAAAATACGTGATGTAATATACATAATATAAACTTAATCATCTTACATCAATTATGTACTATAGCAAAAGCCTGCAGAAGCGCCAATAATTTGTTGTTACACTTTACAGCATGACCCAAACATTTAATTCAAGTGTCTTTTAATTATAGCTATATATATACTGTATGTGTGTGTGTGTGGGTGTGTGTGTGAGTTACAAGATGTAAAATAAATCTCTGATGTCCCCAGAGTGTGTGTGTGAAGTTTCAGCCCAAAATACCCCACAGATAATCTTTAAAGCATTTTAAAATTGACACTTTTTGAGGATGAGCAACAACAGGCCGTTTTT
>NC_137105.1:52098346-52150846 GCF_949357685.1 Gobio gobio | reverse complement strand
CATGAAGGACCAGTGGAGAACCGGCCACAGGGTCATGAAGGACCAGTGGAGAACCGGCCACAGGGTCATGGAGGACCAGTGGAGAACCGGCCACAGGGTCATGAAGGACCAGTGGAGAACCGGCCACAGGGTCATGAAGGACCAGTGGAGAACCGGCCACAGGGTCATGAAGGACCAGTGGAGAACCGGCCACAGGGTCATGAAGGACCAGTGGAGAACCGGCCACAGGGTCATGAAGGACCAGTGGAGAACCGGCCACAGGGTCATGGAGGACCAGTGGAGAACCGGCCACAGGGTCATGAAGGACCAGTGGAGAACCGGCCACAGGATCATGGAGGACCAGTGGAGAACCGGCCACAGGGTCATGGAGGACCAGTGGAGAACCGGCCACAGGGTCATGGAGGACCAGTGGAGAACCGGCCACAGGGTCATGGAGGACCAGTGGAGAACCGGCCACAGGGTCATGAAGGACCAGTGGAGAACCGGCCACAGGGTCATGGAGGACCAGTGGAGAACCGGCCACAGGGTCATGGAGGACCAGTGGAGAACCGGCCACAGGGTCATGAAGGACCAGTGGAGAACCGGCCACAGGGTCATGGAGGACCAGTGGAGAACCGGCCACAGGGTCATGGAGGACCAGTGGAGAACCGGCCACAGGGTCATGAAGGACCAGTGGAGAACCGGCCACAGGGTCATGAAGGACCAGTGGAGAACCGGCCACAGGGTCATGAAGGACCAGTGGAGAACCGGCCACAGGGTCATGGAGGACCAGTGGAGAACCGGCCACAGGGTCATGGAGGACCAGTGGAGAACCGGCCACAGGGTCATGGAGGACCAGTGGAGAACCGGCCACAGGGTCATGAAGGACCAGTGGAGAACCGGCCACAGGGTCATGAAGGACCAGTGGAGAACCGGCCACAGGGTCATGAAGGACCAGTGGAGAACCGGCCACAGGGTCATGAAGGACCAGTGGAGAACCGGCCACAGGGTCATGGAGGACCAGTGGAGAACCGGCCACAGGGTCATGGAGGACCAGTGGAGAACCGGCCACAGGGTCATGGAGGACCAGTGGAGAACCGGCCACAGGGTCATGAAGGACCAGTGGAGAACCGGCCACAGGGTCATGGAGGACCAGTGGAGAACCGGCCACAGGGTCATGGAGGACCAGTGGAGAACCGGCCACAGGGTCATGAAGGACCAGTGGAGAACCGGCCACAGGGTCATGAAGGACCAGTGGAGAACCGGCCACAGGGTCATGAAGGACCAGTGGAGAACCGGCCACAGGGTCATGGAGGACCAGTGGAGAACCGGCCACAGGGTCATGAAGGACCAGTGGAGAACCGGCCACAGGGTCATGGAGGACCAGTGGAGAACCGGCCACAGGGTCATGAAGGACCAGTGGAGAACCGGCCACAGGGTCATGGGTGGCCGAGGCTCATTGATGCCCGTGTGGTCTGATCAAACAGACGAGCTACTGGAGCTCAAACTGCTCAAGAAGTTAATGCTGGTTCTGATAGAAAGGGGTCCGAATACACAGAGCATCTCAGTTTGTTGCTCAAAGATCCAGCTCGTCGTGATGAATAATAATGATGCTTCAGCAGAAGATAAACACACACAGCAGTGACAGGAGGAGAGATGAGCCGTACCTTACAGCCGCTGCTGATGTCGTGACCCCAGTGGTTGGGCGCACATTTGTCACATCTCTCTCCCACGGTGTTGGGCGGACAGATACACTGACCTGTGTTCGCGTCACAGTTATTTCCCACATGGGCACACTGGCACGCTGAGAGACAGACAGAAACACAGAGCAGGTTAATTGCGGAGCGCAGCTGAGCACCTGCTCTAAATGTCAGCGCCGGCTGAAAGACGACTGATATAAACACCTCTGATGAAAACGGTCAGGCTTGTTGAGGAACTGAGCTGGGTCTGAAATCTGATCGCACAAGCCTTTGCTCTTTCATATCTCAGAAGCAGCTCCGTGTGTCATGTTTGTTTCATTTAGGCCTCATTTACACTGCATGGTTCAAGCGACCCAATTCCGATTTTTCCCTCTCATGTGGCACAGATGACATGTGAATGTGTAAGCAGGAAAATAAACTCACATATAAATCCGATATGATACGGATACGTGCATTTGCCTCTGCCATATACGTGTAAGCCCTCCTGTTTGAACCACCCGCTTCAAGCGGGACTCGAACCCCGGTCCGCCGGCATGAGAGTCGGATGCTCTAACAATGAGGCTAAAGGTTGCAACCTCTAGTGTCAGTCACTAGCGTGTCTTAAAGGGGCAGGTCAGATACCTGTGTGTCTTCTGTTAAACACCTATCCTTCTCCATGTTTCTTTTTATTATTTCCATAACCTGAATAATCAAGGATAATCAAATAATGTATCTCTTTCTCTGCGTTCATATATTTAGTCCTTAAAGAATAAAAGAACATCAAGTATGTATCTCTCTCTCTCTCTGGCGAAGGAGAGAAATTGCTGCATCTGTGTTTTGGTATTATGTGTTCTTTTGATAAAGGTCAGGATCCACTGACACTGACGAGAGTGCGATATACCCTCGTGCTTTTGTATGTGTGTTGGATGATCGGTGCAGGCCCAATATTGAAGATGGACGTTTTCTGCACATGACACCAGACCTGAAGACGCCTTTCTGCAACCTCCTGGGTCATTGTGATCTAAATCTAGTCATGGGGCGACAACTAGTCTACCTAGTTTAGTGATATGCTCTGCTATGAGCCCTTTTATGGGGATGGGTTGGGCGGAAAGCCCTTATATGGGGATGGTTTGGTTGGTATTATTTAGTGATATGCTCTGCTATGCATCCTTGTGTGGAAATTTACTGTGACTGTGCATTTTCTCTGCCAATCAGAATCATTCAACATGGCAGTAATGACGTGGTTAGACCTTGAAAACAGTCTAACTGTTCAGAAATTGTATGTAGGATAGGTGGAGGCGGGGAGACTGGTAGAGGGAGCGCGGCCTATGAACTCCTTGTGAGACTTGAAGCTGGCTTCTGCTGATGAAACTGCAAACTATTCTTCAGTAATTTTTTCCTGACTCTTGGTTTTTATTTTTGACTACTGGTCCTGGGTCCTAAGCTGTTACCCCAACAGTCTATTGAGCAGTGATGGGAATAACGGCGTTACAGATAAACGGCGTTACTAACGGAATTATTTTTTTCAGTAACGAGTAATCAAAACGAATTACTGTTTCTCCCGTTACAACGCCGTTAGCGTTACTGAGGAAAAAAAATGTGGCGTTAGTCGCGGTACTATAATTGAGCTCACTGAAGCGCTTTTCATCCGAACAGGCTCTCTGTCAGTCGGACCTGCAACGTGTGTGTGTGTGTGTGTGTGTGTGTGTGTGTGTGTGTGTGTGTGTGTGTGTGCGTGTGCGTGTGCGTGTACGCGCGCACCAGTCATGCGTGTTGGGGGTGGGTGCGGTGGTACACATAACTGATGATGATTGGTGGGTGGGAGACAAGGTTGAAGTTGATAGGTTGAGTTCACACCTATTTTTTTCACGGTCTATGGTTCAAGAGACACACACACACACACACACACACACACCTATGACGCACACGCATATGCACATTCAGCGATGGTCCAATGACTTCAAAGGTAGCTTTCGCAAATTGGAAGTATAAGCGTTGGTGAAAGGTAAGAATGTTTAAGTAACGTGCAACTTATGCCCAGGAAGAAAGAGTTTCTCCACGCCGGTGGCAAGTGATTCTGAAGCGCCTCACATCATCATATGCCACAAAATTAGTGGCTAAAAACCCAGATGATAACGTGAGCTCCACTACCAAAGGAAAGTATAGTACTGATAATATTTACACAATATTTACACTATAGTAGGCCTACTGATAATATTTACAATAATGTATTGAATTTGATAGGTGTCTCTCACATTGTCCCACAGCAACATTACAATAGTGTACATTAATGTACAATGTTTTATAATAATAATTTATTCTATTTAGTGTCCAATTCATTCATTTAACATATCTAATATTGGGGGCATCAAAGTTATTTGACATATTTGAACATTTGAAAAAAAAAAAAAGTAACGCAGTAATTACTTTCCCTGGTAATTAGTTACTTTTATAATGATGTAACTCAGTTACTAACTCAGTTACTATTTGTAAGAAGTAACTAGTAACTATAACTAATTACTTTTTTAAAGTAACATGCCCAACACTGCTATTGAGATCAGAGGAGTGAGGTTTACTCACACAGCGACTACTAGCTGACCTCCATTGCACTCACCCCCCTAAACTTCACTCCCATCCGGGTCACGGCACCAATGTAACCCCTCCTGTTCAAACCACCCACTCCAAGCGGGACTAGAACCCGGGTCCACCGCATGAGAGTCAGATGCTCTAACAAGGAGGCTAAAGGCTGTAACCTCTAGTGTCAGTCACTAGAGCGTCTCTTGAGATCAGAGGAGTGAGGTTTACTCACACAGCGACTACTAGCTGACCTCCATTGCACTCACCCCCCTAAACTTCACTCCCATCCGGGTCACGGCACCAATGTAACCCCTCCTGTTCAAACCACCCACTCCAAGCGGGACTAGAACCCGGGTCCATCGCATGTGAGTCAGATGCTCTAACAAGGAGGCTAAAGGCTGCAACCTCTAGTGTCAGTCACTAGAGCGTCTCTTGAGATCAGAGGAGTGAGGTTTACTCGCACAGCGACTGCTAACTGGCCTCAGTTACATAAGCGGTCAAATCGGATATTCCTCAGGTAATGCGAGCCGTACGTCTTTGAAAAAGGGACGGACGTCAACTCAGGTGGACACGAACTGCGATCACATGACACTAATGGTGTGATGGAAGACGAGAGCTGTTCTGCTGACCTTTAAAGATAATGCGGAAAGCAAAACATTTAATAATCATCTCGTCTGCATCCATTGCGTCCATCGCTGTTTTATGTCCTTTTCCGGGTCAGAACGTCTTTCGCTAGTGTATAGTGTAAATGCAAATATCGGATACGGGTCGCTTTAAAAAGATGATATAAGCGGGTCGTCAAAAAAAAATCTGATATGGTCACCAAATCGGAATTGTGCATCACGACCTCCAGTGTAAATGCGGCCTTACAGTATCAGCTTTATCTCATACAGAGCTCAACTTTATTTTTATAAAGCTCTAAAAAGACAATAGGATGTGCAAACGTCCCCTCACAAAGAGAAACTTTGCTTTCACTCTAAATGCTTTGCACTTTGTTACGAAACTGCTGTGAGATTTGGGTTGCAAATTGGGACACACAAGGGCTTATATACGCAGACATTAACAAGCTAAAGACACACAGGTGGATGTAATAACACGATAATGAGTCCTTGCAAAGGTTTATGGGAAATGTAGTTCATGATGGAATGGCAAAGGGAGGATCATAGGTACTCCGGCTGGCGGGACACAAACACAAAGTTTCATTTTGGGAACATTTGCGAGAGAACACAAAGCACCATGTCCCTTTAGGGGCTCTGTAGAAATGACATGAGAGGACTTAATGACAGAATTAGATGAGATCTCATTAGTGTTTTTTCTATCGTACAGTTATTGCTCTAGCATGCATCTAAATGCCCCTCTGGACTGAATTAGAGCTCTCTGTTTCTGAAGGGATCTCTTACGTGTACAGCCGCCCTCCTGGAAGCTGAAGTGTCCGGAAGCGCAGCGGTCACACTTCTGTCCCGTCACACCAGGCTGACAGCGACACTGACCGCTCTCGTCACAGTCAAACGACTTGGATCCGAATGAATTGCAGTGGCATGGGACGCAGCCCTGAGCGCCCTGCAAGTGTGAGCCGGACTGAGAGCGACAGAGGGAGGGAGAGAACAGAGGAATGATGAAATAAAGCTCTCGTAAGAGTCATGCTGAGACTACACTGTGACACTTTCCACAAATACACTACAAAGAGTTTTAAACAAGCAATGACCGCTTATATACCATATACTTGGAGAACGGCTCTATTGGATACATTAGAGAACGCATATCATTTGCATCTTTTTTCTTTGTTTTTCCACCAACAGTTATAAGGAGATAATAAAATAAAATAATTGGTAACCATAAAAGAAATGGATCCAAACTAGCAATCCCCAACATAATTAAATTAAATTGTAAATACATAAATAAATGCATTAATTTCCTATATTTATTAAATGTATTAAAATATTGCTACAAAATAAAACAATTGGTAACCATAAAACAAACACTGGATCCAAACTAGCAATCCCCAAAATAAAATAAAATAAATGAAATTAATTAATTAATTAATTATTTCATAAATTAATGAAATGAAATGAAATAATGAAATAAATAAAAAAAATATTAATTAATAAAAAAATAATTAAAAAAATAAAAATAAAAACATTAAAATAAAATAATGAAATGAAATAAAGAAAAATTTATTAATTAATTTTTTAAAAATTAAAAAATAAATACAATTAAAAAATTTAATGAAAACATAAAATAAAATTGTATTAAATTATGAAATAAAATAAAATGAATAAAATAAAATGAAATAAAGGAAATGAATAATAATAATAAAAATAATAATAATAATAATAATAAATAATGACATGAAATGAAAAAAATAAAGGAATTTATAATTTTTTTTAAAATAAAATAAAATGAAAACATAAAATAAAATGAAATAAACAAAACATGATTAATTAATTAAAAAATGACAAATTACAAAAAAAAAATTTTTTAAATAAAATGAAAAAATAAAATGAAAACATAAAATAAAATAAAATGAAATAATGAAATAAAATAAAATGAATAAAATAAAATAAATGAAATGAAATGAAATAATTGAAATAATGAAATCAAATGAAATAAATTATAAACAAATTATAAAATAAAATAAAATAAAATGAAATAATGAAATAAAATAATAGAAAAATAAAATTAAATAAATGAAATTAGTAAAGTAAAATAAATAAATACCTTTCCTATTTTTATTAAATGCATTAAATTATTGCTTCTAAATAAAATCAGACTCTCTTAATCTCTTAAGAGGGTGATTTCCAAATGTAACAGACATTTTGGCATTAGGTTTCTAGAAATGGCAAATAAAAGAGAATCTCTCATATAATATTTAGTTTGACCTGCTGAGAAGAACAAAGTACTGTAGTAGGCATGAAGCTCATCTCACACACACCTATACTCGTGGAGTGTGTCTGGTGTAGTCACAAACAATCCAATATCTCGTGCATTTACCAAACAACCTCCATTAGTTTCTCAGACCCTCATAAACTCACCACACATCACAGCCATGCAGATAAAACAGATCAAACCAAACCAATGTCATACACTCTTCTAACTCGAGACAGTTTGAGAGGTAAACGCCAACACTTTCGTTTTAAGGACCGAAGATGATCATGCAGTGCTGATGGATCTGCTCACACCATGTGGATCGGGTGATTGACAGCCATCTGTCTGCTAGGAACAGGTGCGCTGTCACCGTAGCAACCAATGACAACTGGTCCTGGCACACGCCGTCAGTGCCACAACATGGATGCCAAATATATGAAGACACACACACACACACACCATCATGCAAAGCTGCGAGCCAAAGTGACAAACCCTCCGCTAAGAGAACTCATATCTGTGCATTTTTAAAGATTAAGAAAAGACTAAAACATTAACATGTGCTTTCAGTTTATCTCACTTAAGCGCTTCTCAACTAATGCAAGTGTAGCGTTAAACGCCAAAGCAAACTGTGCACATTATGTTTGATCCTTCTTAAAGCCATAGGCTGTCTTTTTGAATGCTGTGAACATGTGTTGGGTCTCATTCGCTAAGAAAGGTGTGTACTTTCTATGTAAACACGATTGCATGTGAATTTGTTCTTCCTCTCACTTCAGTTCAAGGGCTTGTGAATTGAAACATCTAAGGCTCTGTTCACACCTGGTGTTAAGATGTGCTTTGGTCAACCGGATCATAAGTGGACGACACTAAAGGTGTAAACGGGGTCTGAAGCGGTTTGAGCTTGTCCACTTTCATCCACTTCCAGAGGAAACGCATCAGACCGGATTGCTTTCGTAGTGTAAACGCTCATGTGGTCAAGTGCACTGGACAGCCTCTAAAAGACCCGCTACTCTCCGCCGACTGACCTAACGCATGAACATTATGGGATGCACGCCAGCCAGACGGGATTTAAGCTTAGTCGGCTGGAGACCCAAGTTTGGTTTGAAGAGAAAGACGTACCAAACACAGGCTGTGTCCGAAATCGCCTCCTAAACCCGCAATCACTATTCCCTACTTTAGTCTCCTAATACAGTTCACTTGAAGGAGTGAATAAAAACGAGTGTGTGAAGTCGGACAGCCGTTGTGTGTTCATCGGCCGTACACTCGTTATTGAGGGATTGAATGAGTGCACTCAATAACGTCCACTATGGTTTCGGACACCACTACAAAAGGCTGCCCCCTCTAATAATGCCCTGTTTAAGGGTATAGGGGGCGATTTCAGATTCAGCCACAATGTTCTCTCAAGCGGCTCCTCCCGCAGTTTCTCCTGAAGCCGATACGGAAGTGACTTAAACTGCAGTTCATGGACTGGCCACTAGAGACAGACTCCAGAAGGAGCAGACTCTCATTGAGCTCATGTTAAAATGGCCAACTTTACAGCAGAAGAACACATGTTTACAGTCTGGGACTACGCCCATATCTCTTTACAGTCTATGGTTCTCTCACCATCCCTGATTTCTAACACACACTCACAGCGTTCGGCTGGCCATGCATCTATCAGCTGATGTTTTCTCGTCGTCTCCGGTCGCGTTCATATGTAAATTGCGTGAGCTAATTTCGTCCATTAGATCTAAAGATCTGTAAAAGCACATACATTTACCCGCCCATAGACCCTCCCCTCGAAGAAATCAGGACAGAAGTGACTGAAAGTGGACAAAAGAGACAGATTAAAACACCCAGTCTCCCTCGTCTACTTGTGATCCGATCGACCGAACGCATTTTAACACCAGATGGAAACAGAGCCTGAGAGGTCAGTTGACTATGAAAAGAGAACTCACAACTTTCTAGCAATAATGTTACCCAATCGAACCAATGGCTTACACAACCCTTGAAGGCACAGTGTGTAGTATTTATGAGCATCTCTTGACAGAAATGCAATATAATATGCATAACTATGTTTTCAGTGGCGTATAAAGACCTTACATAATGAGCTGTTAGGTTTTTATTACCTTAGAATGAGCCGTTTCTATCTACACACATCGCGGGTCCCTTACGGTGAAGCCGCCATTTTGTGTCACCATGTTTCTACAGTGGCCCTAAACGGACAAACTTCTCTACAGAGTCTACTCTCTGCTCTCTCTCAGATGACATATTTGTCCTGTGTCTGCCACCGTAGCTTCTCTATGTGCTTCGAAAGGGAGGGGTGAGCGTGAAGTTACACTCATAGTCACCGCAGGCAGAAAACAAAAGAATAGGAAGAATCATCAGCAAAACTTGAAATGACTCGTACTGAACGCAATCAAATATTAGTGTCACTTTCACTTCATATCTGGTGAAGACGTCAGTCAGGGATGAAAATATTGATTTCGAAGATAGTTTTGAGAATATGTTTGGGATGGCGAATATGAGGCAGATGCTGAATGAGCTCTGACGAGGACAGTGATGATGGTATAAAACATCTGCTCAAACTGAACCAAACTCTAAAAGATAACTAACACTGTGTCTACACCGGACACAAGCGGTGTGTTTGATTGGAGAAACTTTCATGGATTTAAGGGTTAAAGTCGGGCATGCGCTCTTTTCTTTTCTATTATGTCTGAGTGAAATATATGCACTCACCTAAAGGATTATTAGGAACACCTGTTCAATTTCTCATTAATGCAATTATCTAATCAACCAATCACATGGCAGTTGCTTCAATGTATTTAGGGGTGTGGTCCTGGTCAAGACAATCTCCTGAACTCCACACTGAATGTCGGAATGGGAAAGAAAGGGGATTTAAGCAATTTTGAGCGTGGCATGGTTGTTGGTGCCAGACGGGCCGGTCTGAGTATTTCACAATCTGCTCAGTTACTGGGATTTTCACGCACAACCATTTCTAGGGTTTACAAAGAATGGTGTGAAAAGGGAAAAATATCCAGTATGCAGCAGTCCTGTGGGTGAAAATGCGTGGAGAATTTGGCGTAAACAGAATGAGAACATGGATCCATCATGCCTTGTTACCACTGTGCAGGCTGGTGGTGGTGGTGTAATGGTGTGGGGGATGTTTTCTTGGCACACTTTAGGCCCCTTAGTGCCAATTGGGCATGGTTTAAATGCCACGGCCTACCTGAGCATTGTTTCTGACCATGTCCATCCCTTTATGAGCACCATGTCCCCATCCTCTGATGGCTACTTCCAGCAGGATAATGCACCGTCACAAAGCTCCAATCATTTCAAATTGGTTTCTTGAACATGACAATGAGTTCACTGAACTAAAATGGCCCCCACAGACACCAGATCTCAACCCAATAGAGCATCTTTGGGATGTGGTGGAACGGGAGCTTCGTGCCTTGGATGTGCATCCCACAAATCTCCATCAACTGCAAGATGCTCTCCTATCAATATGGGCCAACATTTCTAAAGAATGCTTTCAGCACCTTGTTGAGTCAATGCCACGTAGAATTAAGGCAGTTCTGAAGGCGAAAGGGGGTCAAACACAGTATTAGTGTGTGTTCCTATTAATCCTTTAGGTGAGTGTATAAATAGGGCGGAGCTTGATTTTGTCCGTGGGGAATTGATTGGGTGGTTGGATTGTAGATATTAGATGTTGATCCACACATGCACACACACACACAAACACACACGCACACAGAGCCTGTCCACCCATCATGCCATCCGTTTACCCCTGTGCCAGGGCGGTATGCCCCTCGAGGGCAGCCCCCTCTGCTTTCCCATCTCTGGACGTGTTGTATGGGAACCTGTTGGACGGGTCTCCGGGTCTCCCTGCGGGCGTGAGCCGGCCGTATGAGGTCACACCTGCGGCCCACGTATCCGGCCCGACAGATGCACCTGCCCTCAGAGTCACAGCGCTGGGACACGGAGCCCCGAGCGCTGCACTGACACGGCATACACAACTGAGACTCACCGTCCCACCAACAATTCGGCTGAACACACACACACAGGGGTTGAGGCAGAGACAGAGAGATGAATGCACTGCTGTGGATCTTTACTGGCACAGTGAAAGAAATGTGCCACCAACAATGACAGCATTCGATGTTGTTTACCCACCAAACACTCGTCACACCGGCGTCCGACCACATGTTGGCGACACTGGCACTGCCCGTTCTCCTGATGGCACAGCTCCGAAACTGACCCGTTACTGTGACACTGACACTCTATACAGACAAAGAGAGACAATTTTTCACATTAGACATTTTTAAATCCCACAACTTCCTGGTTTAAACTTGATTTTGAATCCCAGACGTTTGATTTTGACCACACCATATGAAATGAAGCAAGCACTCTTTCACAGTCATGTTTCATACGGGAGTGTGTTCCGCCTCTGGCGATTATACAGTAACAGCTGAAATTAAAAACCAGTGAGATTATTCAACATCCCATGACCCGTTTGCATGCTAATCAGTGCACTGTGTGTGCAAAACAATCAAACTGAATGACCGTCTCCTGCTTCAGATGTCAGTGTGTGTGTGTGTGTGTGTGTGTGTGTGTGTGTGTGTGTGTGTGTGTGTGTGTGTGTGTGTGTGTGTGTGTGTGTGTGTGTGTGTGTGTGTGTGTGTGTGTGTGTGTGTGTGTGACCGTGGGCTGCAGGAGGACAGATTGCATTTCAATATAATGCACACACACTCTCTGAGCACAGATGGTGCTGCGTGAGGCCAGTTGGAGGGGAATCTGTGTGTGTTGTCCTTGAGGGTAGACGGCCTGAGCTTGATACTGGATCAACTCACCTCACACACACACACACACACACACACACATCTGCCATACAGGCTGCTTGGAAGTGCACAATTTAATTTCTACAAAAATTGACACATTAACAACTTTTAAAGTGACAAGCAAATATGGCATTTAAAGAAAGGAAGCAAAACATCCTGGCTTATAGCATCGCTTAACATAGGGCGACATATACACCGATCAGGCATAACATTATGACCAGGTGAGGTGAATAACAATGATGATCTCTTCATCTCCTGTTAGTGGGTGGGATATTTTAGGCAGCAAGTGAACATTTTGTCCTCAGAGTTGATGTGTCAGAAGCAGGAAAAATGGGCAAGCGTAAGGATTTGAGTGAGTTTGACAAGGGCCAGATTGTGACGGCTAGACGACTGGGTCAGAGCATCTCCAAAACTGCAGCTCTTGTGGGGTGTTCCCGGTCTGCAGTGGCCAGTCTCTATCAAAAGTGCTCAGAGGAAGAACCAGTGGAGAACCGGCCACAGGGTCATGGCCGGCCAAGGAGGGTTGGGCGGAAAACCCTAAAGCCCTTATATGGAGAATTGAGCGGAAAGCCCTTATATGGGGATGGTTTGGTTGGAAAGCCCTTATATGGAGATGGGTTGGGCAGAAAGCCCTTATATGGGGGATGGTTTGGTTGGAAAGCCCTTATATGGAGATGGGTTGGGCAGAAAGCCTTATATGGGGGATGGTTTGGTTGGAAAGCCCTTTTATGCAGATGGGTTGGGCGGAAAGCCCTTATATGGAGATGGATGTGGGTGTGTTTTAGGCAAATGACTAGCCTCGTGCACGCTGCCGCTCATTTAGAATACTCCAAATTCACTAACATCAGAACGAGGTTAAGAACAAATTCATGTGCGTACAAACGTTTTGTGAATCAGGCGGAGATTTTTCATGAGAAGTTCTCCTGAGCGTACAAATATGAAAGAATCCACGCAATTATTAGTGAATGAGATCCAGTAAGATTAGGGAAAAATGCCCTTTATAAAGGTAAAAATAACATATATGCAGATTTAAATATGTAATAGCTGACAGAACACTGATGAGAATATATTGCAGTTTTCTTTTACCTGGACAAGCACATGACAAGGCTTAATGTCGAGCCTGTATTTTGTATTTATATCTCCTCTTATATTTGATACTGACACAAAGGAGAGAGCACAGGCCTACAGAAAGATTGTATTAGCTTTGCACAGAATGATTTTAATCAGCATTTTAGTGTTCATAACAGAGCGCTCTCTCAGCTTATTATATTTTACTGATTGTCAACTGATAAGATTTTGTAGGCTTTGCATACATGTGCCCCCCTTGAAAGCCCCAAACCACATTTTTAAACACCTGGATACTCGTCACCATGTCTGTCAAGCTCAAAAAGAAGAAGGAGAAAAGCTGTGAAAATATAGCATATCTCTATCCCTGACATTCCCATCCGAATGGGATTCGTTTTCTCAGAGGAAAGACGAGACAGCTGAAAAACACTAGGCACAGAAAAACAGACGTGTTTGATTCAGGTAGGATTAAAATCACAACGTACGTCTGCGAAACATGGATTTATCTGATGTCCCCTGGGAAAACTAGTCCCTTCTGAATGGGGAGACTGTCAACATCATTTTTAATGAAATATAGCGGCATATTTTTTCCCTCTGTATGGAGACTTACATGTGTAATGGATTATTGGATAAGAAAACAAGTAGGACATGAACCTGGTTATTTATTAGATGTTAAAATGTGGTTTGGCTCTCAGAAATGAATGTGAGTTTGAATGAAAGCGGACGGGTTAATGTTTAAAGGGTTAAAATACAGTTATGACTCATAATCCACTAGATCGTAGTTGTAGACCATTACATTTCTGTATTTTTATGAAAATGCACTTTGATTGGCTTGCTATTAGTTACTGAAAACAAATTAAATTAGACCTATATAATTCAATAATATTTTAATATTATGTTTTTGTCATGAAATATATACTTTGAAGGTGTAAATGTTATTCAGTACAGTATTCAGTTTCAATAGAAGTACATATTCATCAAAATAATACTTGAGTATAGGAAGTAACCTCAAATATTACTCAACATTTGTATACACTCAAACTGCTTAGAGTTAAATGTACACCGATCAGGCATAACATTATGACCTAATAGGGCCCTATCTTGCACCCAGCGCAATTGACTTTGTACACCGACGCATGTGTCATTCCTATTTTGCACCCGCGCAAAGCGCGCTTTTCCCTCCACAGAAGCACGTCGCTAAACTAGTGAATGAACTTGCGCTCCCTGGGCGGTTCAGCGCAAAAAAGGAGGCGTGTTCCGGCGCAAACAATCCCTGGTGCTATTTTGCTGTTCCATTAAACAATTGCGCCACTGACCAGAAAAAACCTAGTCTAAAGTCAGTGGCGCGTTGCGCGTTGTTCATTATGCTATTTTAAGGGCGCATGCTTGACCATAATGTATAGCGTGCACAACGCGCATACACTTTGCTCATGTAATCTACACAGATGCAACAGTTATTTTTGCAAATCATAAATTGTTACACTAAAAAAATATTAACACATGAGATGACGGAAATCATTGTGGTGTGCCACGAAGATGTGAAAAAATAGGCATAAATCTAGCTTACAAATGATTCAGGCTAATTGTAATAATTAAGGATAAGACCTGTTTGCCCAATAGTGGCAAGACATATATGTATATAAGGACATCTGACAAATTGGTTTGTCCGTCAAGAACCAGGAAAAAAAATCGACTGAAAAACTGAAAAAACTGAAAGACTGAAAAAAAAAAGACTGTGAAATCACCTTTACCATAATGTACAACATTACAACTTCACTTCTCTGTCTTTCACTGCTCTTACAAGCACATCAGTCTCCTCGGCTGTGAACCGCTCCTGGCGTGCGCCTGGTAAATACGCCATAATAATAGCAATCCATAATGGAACTTGCGCACCTGCTTTTAAAGGGAATGTTGGATGACGCTCGGATTGGTTTATTCACGTTACGCCCAAACCACACCTATGAATAATGAAGCTACTTCAGACCAACCCATTTTAGATTTGCGCCGGGCGCAAGAGCCATTTATCCCGCCGGGAAAATAGCAACAGCGCCGAGACCCGCCCACAAAGTTACTTGCGCTTCGCGTTTTTACACTTGCGTTTCAGATCGTTAAAATAGGGCCCATAATGTGTTGGTCCCCCTTTTGCTGACCCGTCGAGGCATGGACTCCTCAAGACCCCTGAAGGTGTGCTGTGGTATCTGGCACCAAGATGTTAGCAGCAGATACTTTAAGTCCTGTAAGGGGTCAGCATGGGCACCCTGACTGGTCAGCGGCTATGCCGCCCCATACACAACAAACTGAGATGCTCTGTGTATTCTGACACCTTTCTATCAGAACCAGCATTAACTTCTTGAGCAGTTTGAGCTCCAGTAGCTCGTCAGTTTGATCGGACCACACGGGCATCAATGAGCCTCGGGCCGGTTCTCCACTGGTCCTTCATGACCCTGTGGCCGGTTCTCCACTGGTCCTTCATGACCCTGTGGCCGGTTCTCCACTGGTCCTTCATGACCCTGTGGCCGGTTCTCCACTGGTCCTTCATGACCCTGTGGCCGGTTCTCCACGGGTCCTTCATGACCCTGTGGCCGGTTCTCCACTGGTCCTTCATGACCCTGTGGCCGGTTCTCCACTGGTCCTTCATGACCCTGTGGCCGGTTCTCCACTGGTTCTCCATGACCCTGTGGCCGGTTCTCCACGGGTCCTTCATGACCCTGTGGCCGGTTCTCCACTGGTTCTTCATGACCCTGTGGCCGGTTCTCCACTGGTCCTTCATGACCCTGTGGCCGGTTCTCCACTGGTCCTTCATGACCCTGTGGCCGGTTCTCCACTGGTTCTCCATGACCCTGTGGCCGGTTCTCCACGGGTCCTTCATGACCCTGTGGCCGGTTCTCCACTGGTTCTCCATGACCCTGTGGCCGGTTCTCCACGGGTCCTTCATGACCCTGTGGCCGGTTCTCCACTGGTTCTCCATGACCCTGTGGCCGGTTCTCCACGGGTCCTTCATGACCCTGTGGCCGGTTCTCCACTGGTCCTCCATGAGCCTGTGGCCGGTTCTCCACTGGTTCTCCATGACCCTGTGGCTGGTTCTCCACTGGTCCTCCATGACCCTGTGGCCGGTTCTCCACTGGTTCTCCATGACCCTGTGGCCGGTTCTCCACTGGTTCTCCATGACCCTGTGGCCGGTTCTCCACTGGTTCTCCATGACCCTGTGGCCGGTTCTCCACGGGTCCTTCATGACCCTGTGGCCGGTTCTCCACTGGTTCTCCATGACCCTGTGGCTGGTTCTCCACTGGTCCTCCATGACCCTGTGGCCGGTTCTCCACTGGTCCTTCATGACCCTGTGGCCGGTTCTCCACTGGTCCTCCATGACCCTGTGGCCGGTTCTCCACTGGTCCTTCATGACCCTGTGGCCGGTTCTCCACTGGTTCTCCATGACCCTGTGGCTGGTTCTCCACTGGTCCTCCATGACCCTGTGGCCGGTTCTCCACTGCTTGCCCATTTTTCCTGCTTCTAACACATCAACTCTGAGGACAAAATGTTCACTTTCTGCCTAATATATCCCACCCACTAACAGGAGATGAAGAGATCATCCTAATGTTATGCCTGATTGGTGAATAATAAATTATTATCTACTATCAACCGCCACTTACACTAAATGTAATAAAATCAGAATCATTCTCACATTTTGGTGAATCCCTAGTTATTTTTTTATTATTTATGTTTTAATCGACTACTTGTCCAGACTGAGTTAAAAAAAACCTCCCTGGTATGCCCCAGCCCAATTTAACCCCTGCTAGTATCTGTGATGAAAGACATCTTTTTAAAGATCAAAACCGTTGGTTTTAGACATCACATTTTGTTGTTACCTAAAACAATGAAACTCAGCTCCTTCACTCACCTTGGCAGTTCTTGGCTATGAGGGCATCTCCAAAGTATCCATCATCACACCTTTCACAGTCCGGCCCTCCGTATCCCTCACGACAGCGCAGGCAGGCTCCAGTCACCGGGTCGCAGCTCAGCGCTTCCGTATGGTCCAGGTTACCGTTACACATACACGGCTGACAGGAGCCTCCAGGAACGTTGGGACGCCCGAAATAGCCATTAGCACACCTGAGCTCATCAAGAGTGGAGAGAATGCATACTTCAGAGATGCGTAGTCAAAATACTGCAAAGAAACACACTTCAGGCCTTCAGCAGTCACACAAAACTGGAGAATTTAACCCTCTCTTTCCACTCACATTATAACAAAATGTATGCCTAAAGGAGTCATGGATTGAAAAATCTTTTGACACATAATAGGTCATCAGACTATAAGAATATCCTGTAAATTTCACAACCTTGTTAGTCCAAAAACAGCTTTTATTGTCCCCAAGCCCAGAGAGCGACTGGTTGTGAATGAGCCTGTAATAGATGGAGAAACAGCGCCTCTGCAGAAGAAGATCAACGCCCACTTCATCATCACAACTCTGGCGCCGCCCACTGGAGTGTTAGTGAGATGCCCCGCCCACTGGAGTGTTAGTGAGATGACGAGGAGAGCTGAACGGACACTAATAACATTCCCTTCCAGAGGATCCTAATGCTGGGAATGAGCTGATTTATTCTCATCAGTGTGAATGTCTCCGCTGAGCATTATTTATTTGTGTTCGCTACATTTCACTGTGGATTTTTTGGGAAATCAGTCGCAGTTTCAGCATTTACAGACTTTTACCATATGGACTCGACAGTAACGCCACAACATGTCAGTGACCGTGTTAATGCTAACGCCTGATCTGAGATAAGTGATTTCTGATATGATGATCTTTATCTGTGTTAGTGAATCAAACCAGTGACTCAACGCTCAACTACACATCGTTTCTCTTAGTAGATGAAAATAATCTGTATATATATAGAAATCGACCAAAGAACAATCACTGGAGCTGTCAATCAAACAGAGCGAGTTTATCAGTGACTGAGTTCAGGATTCGCACCAAAACTCCTTATTTACATTGACTTTGCACTGTTAGTTATGATGAACGCATTCGTTAGTGAGCAGAAATCATACTAACATAATAAGTGCACCCCAGGAAACATAAAACAATTCAGTTCATGACCCCTTTAAATAAATTTCTCCCATGCATGTGTTTTATTAATTGCTATGCAGACATGTACTGTAATTATCAGCCAGCTTGAGGTCCTGTGTGGGTTTGTTTTGAGATAATGAACAACTGACTGAACATTTATGTAAAGTATGATGCATATATTTAACTTCGAGCTTGACGTAGGTGCAATGCATTAGCAGTCAATTTGTCATTTGTACATTTCAGATCAGATCAGAGGTCGCTTTAGCCGCTTGACTCGACTCTGAGCTGAGACAGATACAGAGAATAGCTGGGGTAAAGTGGGATGAATGGACACACTTAAGGAAAGCAATTAAGTATATTGCATTTCCAGACATGTATTGTTTGTCTTTTAAAGGAGCTGTGTACACCGGCTCCATTACAGTCCGTCTGATGAACAACCCTCTTTTGATCATGAAAAGAGCACCCGAGACTTTTCTGGCCAAAACAAAGCGCAGACGATGCGAATGTGAGAGAGATATAAGGGGAAGAGACGCTATCACCTCCTCCGCGCGCTTCGCCCACCCGCTCTTCTTATCTGCCGTCGGTGCGTTCGGATCCTATATCTCTACTGAAGCAACTTGTGCTGCCGGCTGATAAACATGCAGTCTATCCACTCCCTTCATGTTAAATGGATTCCTCTGCGCTTATCTGCACACGACTGCGCTATCTGCATGATGGCGGAAAGAGAAAGTAATCACCGTGTTTCACTCGCGCTCAGCGGATTCCACGAGCCACCCTAGACTTATTAATTGAATATGGCATTGCTTGTGACTGTCTTCAGGCCTAGCGGCAGAATCTAGCTGGAGATTTCAACATTTAAACAAAGTCTTAGATCTCACAATAACTTTACAAGACATAATATCCCTTCAACAGTGCAAATGCTCGTGTTTGGATTGGTGTATTCATATACAGTAATATCTGCATTTATACAGTAGTTTGTGTTACTGTATGTCAAGCCAGATTGCAAAGTGTCATTTTGACCAAACTGCTTGTCATGGTACTAGCCATTTAACACGATTAATTGATTTCAAGTTGCTTTGGTAGGAAATTGATTCCTAAGCACTTGATTGCAATATGGACAATGGGAATTATTCAAAGAGATCTGTTCACATTTGCTCTGATACGATTTTTCCCATTAAGGCCATATTTCTCAATGCAAAACTGCGATGGAACTGAGATGGTGGTCCAGTGGTTTAAACCATGGAACTGATACTCAGAAGGTTGCTGGTTCGATCACCACCAGTGTGTGACTTTACTCCATGTTGCTCCGGGGGATTGTCCCTGTAATAAGGGCACTGTAAGTCGCTTTGGATAAAAGTGTCTGCCAAATGCATAAATGTAAATGTAAAGAAGCGAATAGACATTCTGCAGCGTGATTCATGCGAATGAGGCGGCGCGAATGACACAATGTGTTTTGAGTGTTTGATGCGTGAAATGCGCGAGTTGAAAAATCTGAACTTTGGCAGATATTCGTGCCGCGTTAACCAATCAGGAGCTTGCTCTAGTAGTGACAACAATGAGCGGACAATCATATGGGGATATCCGGAGCTATCCGATACATCTTCATACTTTATAGAAACAGGAATAAAAAGGATCTTGCTTGGAAGAAAGTGAGTGAGGAGGTCGGACAGTCTGGTGAGTTGTAAAAAACGCTCTTTACTCAATTTGAGCTATATATGTATATATATACATATACACTCACCTAAAGGATTATTAGGAACACATACTAATACTGCGCCTTCAGAACTGCCTTAATTCTACGTGGCATTGATTCAAGGTGCTGAAAGCATTCTTTAGAAATGTTGGCCCATATTGATAGGAGAGCATCTTGCAGTTGATGGAGATTTGTGGGATGCACATCCAGGGCACGAAGCTCCCGTTCCACCACATCCCAAAGATGCTCTATTGGGTTGAGATCTGGTGTCTGTGGGGGCCATTTTAGTTCAGTGAACTCATTGTCATGTTCAAGAAACCAATTTGAAATGATTGGAGCTTGTGACGGTGCATTATCCTGCTGGAAGTAGCCATCAGAGGATGGGGACATGGTGGTCATAAAGGGATGGACATGGTCAGAAACAATGCTCAGGTAGGCCGTGGCATTTACAGGTCCCATGGCATGGCATTTTTCTATTATTTTATAATGTTTCCTGAGGTGTACTTATATTGTTAGTATGATTTTTACATCATAAAATGTCATAATTTAGAAATAAAAGGCATTTTTTCTATACTGCTGTTTGCCCTGTGGCTGAATGCCCTGCTTCAAGAGGCGTGTCTGCTGTGAGACTTCAGTAAAAACGGCCACTGTTGTGATTGGCTGACATCTTTGCATTTTAAATGAGCGGAGGGGGCGTGGTTTAACAAGGTCTACGAGGCACGAGCAGGCACGAGCTGCTGCCAGAGAGACGGATGGACCGGAGTTCACTTTACATCAGTTCTCAGCATGTCTGAACTGTAGTAGTTACTGCATATACTTCAGGTTATTAGTTTATTTCTAGTCGGAGGGACTGTCACTCATGTCAGAAAGTTAGTAACTTTAGTAAATTATGGATCAGCGCTGACTGGAGACGCGAACCGTTTAGAACGATTCAGTCCGATTTGGTGAACTGATTCGGTTCACTAAAAAGAACCGGTTCAAAAGAATGATTCGTTCCCGAACCGGACATCACGGAGACAGAGCGATTGCTAACAAAGTTATTTATAGTAACTACTGAGTTATGAGAGTTTATTGTGTTTGTATCTGAGAGTTCTGAATAAACACGAGTCCCAGTCACGTCAAGTCCGTCTTCATCATTATTACCAACTTTGTAACACATGCAAAGTACCATTACAGCTGTCGAGACGAACGAGTTACGAGTAAGTGTTGATAATAGCATTATTTTTAGACATGTTCCTATCATATGAAAAGCGTCAGTGACGCGCATTGAGTACACAGCGCAAACAAAGACACAACAGCAGTAATCGAATGTAATCCAGTGTATTGTGGGGATAGCTGGCTAGCCTAGCCGGATACGCTCACGCTTACCCCCCGTCTGCTTTATCTCGCGCCGCGTAAGGCGCCTCCGCTGTGGGCCAGATGCAGTACTGGGGGTCGGGGATGTTGAAGGCCCACCGGACAGCCGGAGCTTCGGCGTGTGTGAGGTTTATCTGTAAAGATGTGGCTCTCTATGTTGAGCAGAAACGACTGTATGCACATTTTAGAACAGATAGACGCGACGAGGACGTACAAAAACACTGACTCACAAGATAGAAAACACGAAAACACCGTTCTGTCGGGAGAGAGAGAAGCCGCAGTGTGTGCACGAATAATAAATAATTAGCTACACATAAGAAATCACTGATCACAGATCAGAAGGAACTGAAAAAAGACTTCTGTTTTCATTTGTACATCCAAACACTGAGAAACTGCCAGCGTTCACTCGTTCACAACCCATGATCTCTCTCGCGTTTGCATGGGCGTGGCAGATTCTCTGGGCGGAGGAAAGGGAGGAAACCGTTCCTGCTTGGACGTCAAACCAGGAGACTTCAGGATTGGCTAGTCTGGCCTGTCATTTTCTCAAAGGCAGAGAAATACAGCCAGAACTCGGGTTTACACCCATCAACACTTTTTATCCACTTGGGGACAATATTCAGGCTAGGGGAACTCATCTTAATGTTGAAAAACCTCATAAAATGAAAATTTCATGCCATGGGACCTTTAAACGATGCCCAATTGGTACTAAGGGGCCTAAAGTGTGCTAAGAAAACATCCCCCACACCATTACACCACCACCACCAGCCTGCACAGTGGTAACAAGGCATGATGGATCCATGTTCTCATTCTGTTTACGCCAAATTCTGACTCTACCATCTGAATGTCTCAACAGAAATCGAGACTCATCAGACCAGGCAACATTTTTCCAGTCTTCAACTGTCCAATTTTGGTGAGCTTGTGCAAATTGTAGCCTTTTTTTCCTATTTGTAGTGGAGATGAGTGGTACCCGGTGGGGTCTTCTGCTGTTGTAGCCCATCCGCCTCAAGGTTGTGTGTGTTGTGGCTTCACAAATGCTTTGCTGCAGACCTCGGTTGTAACGAGTGGTTATTTCAGTCAAAGTTGCTCTTCTATCAGCTTGAATCAGTCGGCCCATTCTCCTCTGACCTCTAGCATCAACAAGGCATTTTCTCCCACAGGACTGCCGCATACTGGATGTGTTTCCCTTTTCACACCATTCTTTGTAAACCCTAGAAATGGTTGTGCGTGAAAATCCCAGTAACTGAGCAGATTGTGAAATACTCAGACCGGCCCGTCTGGCACCAACAACCATGCCACGTTAAAAATGGCTTAAATCCCCTTTCTTTCCCATTCTGACATTCAGTGTGGAGTTCAGGAGATTGTCTTGACCAGGACCACACCCCTAAATGCATTGAAGCAACTGCCATGTGATTGGTTGATTAGATAATTGCATTAATGAGAAATTGAACAGGTGTTCCTAATAATGCTTTAGGTGAGTGCATATACACACATATTGAGACTACAAGATAGCTAAAGTCAGCAAATTGAGCTTATTCGCCGTATTTTAAAACAATCAATGTCAGCCATTTCACATCGAGACTGGAGCAGAAGCAAAAGCCCCTTACATCGTGAATTCACGTCTGTTGTGAAGTGAATGTCACGCGTGAATGAAGCGAGTAAACTCAAAATGTTCAAGCGTCCAACTACGCGCGAATAGCACGATATATTTGCGCAAGTCACGTCTGGAGTGAACCCACAGTAAGGCTTATGGAACCAGATTTTGATGCGATCGACCCGGGTTCGAATCCGCCTTATGCCGAGCTTGCTCTTCTCCCTTTACCCATCACATCGGAAAGGCATTTACTTTCAATAAAAATTAAGAAAATGTTCTAAAAAATGGAAATAAAGTGCCTAATGAAATGTTTAATAATAATAAAAGCATGCATTGGGTCGGGTTAGGGAGGGCTTTTATTGTCCCATTAAGGCGGCATCCATTTATTAATTTTATTTATTTATGTATTTGGCAGACGCTTTTATCCAAAGCGACTTACAGTGCCCTTATTACAGGGACAATCCCCCGGAGCAACATGGAGTAAAGAGCCTTACTCAAGGACACACTGGTGGTGACCGCTGGGATCGAACCAACAACCTTCTGCGTATCAGTTCCATGGTTTAACCCACTGGACCACCATCTCATCTCATCTCATCCATTTAATAATTTTAATAAATATAATCATGTACACTCTATGTTATTATTGCATCCTGTCAATGTACAACAACACTGAGGTGCAAATAGTGTGTATCTGTCAAAATAAAGTATAAATAGCATCTAATTACTGTCTACACATATTGCAAAGAACTACTTTTACATGGTGTAAATTGAATATATCACTATTTTCACTTAGTAAATAGCATCTACAGCTATTTTAGGGTGAACTATCTCTTTAAGTAACAGTATCTCCACCTACTGTTCCAAAAAAATACATAATCCCACCCCATTCCCAGGACACACTGCCTCCTCTGCGCTGTTTCGGGACCCTTTACAGGGTAACTGAGCACTGAAGGCTGGCTCTTCCTGTCCGTCTGGAGCCAGCTCATCATTTCTCCTGTCGTTAGCTCTGCTGTGAAAGAGCCATCTTAAGCACTGATGACTCGGGCCAGGTGTCTTTAACCCAGGCCATATATACACCGCCAAGTTCCTGTCTGTCTGCACACCAGGGAACAATTATTAAAAAAGAAAAAAAACCTGGGACTGCTCCAAACTCTTATTTCCTTCCTCTCTTCACCCTTCACCCTCAGCCTGCTCTCTCTGGCTCGCTGTTTCAGGTGTCGCTGGGCACGCAGGGCCAAACTAAACATAAGCACTCTATTTCAGAGCCGGACCAGGCGCCATGGAGGGACTGAGCTGAATGAGGTCAGTGGAAGACTGAGCGGGCTGGAGAGAGAGTTTTGCTGTCGTGGGTCAGTGATTGTTAAACTGAAGAGACCCCTCTTCAATCACTAAGCCCATTACTGTTACTGCACACTCGGAGCAAGCTTACAACACACTCCACAACAAACACATACACAGTGTGTGAATGAAGCCGGGATGATAGATATTACACCTGTTTTACAGGTTTAACTGAAAAGGACATATTGCAGGAAAACAGCTTATTTTTTCTGTTTGCACGCTGCTTTCTCTCTCTCTTTGAAAAACGGTCGTCCCTCGTCTCTTAAAGGGATCGTTCACCCCAAAAATGAAAAATAGCCTATGATTTACTCACCCTCAAGTCATCCGAGGTGTATATGACATTCTTCTTTCAGACGAATAAAATCTGAGTTATATTAAAAATGTTCTGGCTAATCTAAGCTTTATAATTGCAGTAATAGTTGCTCTACTTTTGAAGTCCATAAAAAGTGCATCTGTCCGTCATATAACTGCTCCACGCGGCTCTGGGGTGTTAATAAAGGCCTTCTGAAGCGAATCGATGTGTTTGTGTAAGAAAAATATCCATATTTATAAATGTATTTCATTTTTTTCTATGGCTCTGCATCAGCCGTCCCCGTGTCATAACTTCCGGCGAATAAGGTCAAAATACCAGCGCGATCATAGATATATACATACACTCCTCATTAGTTCCTGCGCAGATTGGTCGAATGAGGCATCTACGCATATATATCTTTGGTCACGCCAGTATTTTGACATTATTCACCGGAAGTTATGCCGTTGGGAATACTAGATGACATTCGTCTGATAAGAGGTACAAAAATAACATAAATACTGTTGGGTTTCTCACAGAAACCGATCGTTTCGTGTCTTAAGACATCAATGTGTCGCCACGAGCCGCATGGTTTAATAAGTCTATGTGTTTTTACTCTCATTGCTCTCATACTCTAAAATATCCCCATTGACATCATTATACGACTATCACACTGCAACAGTTGAAGTTAAAAATCTTCATTTGTGTTCTACATAAGAAAAAAAGACACCTACATCTTGGAGGCCTTGGGGGTAGGCAGATAAACATAAACATTTTGTTTTTGGGTGAACTATCCCTTTAATGAGACATGGGTGTGTTTTGGTCGTAACGTGCAATAAACCAATCAGAGTCTCATCTCCCTTTCCCTTTAAAAGCCAGAACTGAACTGAACTGAACTGAGGCTCTCTCTCTATAAAATGATTTCTGGTGTCATACATGGTTTTAAATGCATGTGTAATTTAGATCATTGATTTGTATTAGCAGTCCTTGAGCATGCCTCTTAAGAAGAGTGAGATGTTTCAATATTGAAGGAAGCACTTGCTGCTCATCTTTATTCTATGTGCGCTAATAAAACAAGCTTTACATGTGTTGATGGCACTCAGTGTGGCTCTACAGATATTGGATACTGTTTCTTTGATTTGCTTAGATGAAAATTGCCAAAGGGATCTGGGGTTGAAAATGATGAATGTCTCATATTCTGCAACGGTTTCTGCTCGAAGAGCACTGTGGTTTACTGCTGGCCAAGGATGTAAGCACAGATTTAGGATTTGTTTGGGGATTCAACCACTGAAAATCACATATTTGTTGAATACTGGAACTTACGTTTCCTAGTCAATGTGTATGGTGGTTACGATCCAGTTGGTAAATGTTGAGTTTTTAAAGGGTTAGTTCACCCAAAAATGAAAATAATGTCATTTATTCCTCACCCCCATGCCGTTCCACACCCGTAAGACCTCCGTTCATCTTCAGAACACAAATGAAGATATTTGTGTTGAAATCCGAAGGCTCAGTGAGGCCTGCAGGGAGCCATTAATGTACTAAAAACATATTTAAATCAGTTCATGTGAGTACAGTGGTTCAATATTAATATTATAAAGTGAAGATAATTTTGGTGCGCCAAAAAACCCAGAAATAACGACTTATATAGTGATAACAGATTTCAAAACACTTCTTCATGAAGCTTCGGAACGTATCGAATCAGCGAGTTGATTCAGTGGTTCGGAGTGTATTGAATCAGCGAATCGATTCAGCGGTTCGGAGCTTATCGAATCAGTGAGTCGATTCAGCGGTTCGGAGCGTATCGAATCAGCGAGTCGATTCAGCGGTTCGGAGCGTATCGAATCAGCGAGTCGATTCAGCGGTTCGGAGCGTATCGAATCAGCGAGTCGATTCAGCGGTTCGGAGCGAGTCGATTCAGCGGTTCGGAGCGTATCGAATCAGCGAGTCGATTCAGTGGTTCGTAGCATATCGAATCAGCGAGTCGTTTCAGCGGTTTGGAGCATATCGAATCAGCGAGTCGATTCAGCGGTTCGGAGCGTATCCAATCAGCGAGTCGATTCAGCAGGTCAGAGCGTATCGAATCAGCAAGTCGATTCAGCAGGTCAGAGCGTATCGAATCAGCAAGTCAATTCTGCGGTATCGAATCAGAGTCGATTCAGTGGTTCGGAGTGTATCGAATCAGCGAGTTGATTCAGCGGTTCGGAGCATATCGAATCAGCGAGTCGATTCAGAGGTTCGTAGTGTATTGAATCAGCGATTCAATTCAGCATTCTGAGCGTATCGAATCAGCGAGCCGATTCAGCGGTTCGGAGCGCATCGAATCAGCAAGTCGATTCAGCGGTTCGGAGCGTATCGAATCAGCGAGTTGATTCAGCGGTTCGGAGCGTATCCAATCAGCGAGTCGATTCAGCGGTTCAGAGCCTATCGAATCAGCGAGTCGATTCAGTGGTCCAGAGCGTATCGAATCAGCGAGTCGATTCAGCGGTTTGGAGTGTATCGAATCAGCGAGTCGATTCAGCGGTTCGGAGCGTATGAATCAGTGAGTTGATTCAGTAGTTCGGCGCGCCAAAGTCACGTGATTTCAGCAGTTTGGCGGTTTGACACGTGATCCGAATCATGATTCGACTTGCTGATTCGATACACTCCGAAGCTTCATGAAGCAGTGTTTTGAAATCGGTTATCACTATATAAGTCGTTATTTAGTGTTTTTTTGGCGCACCAAAAATATTATCGTCGCTTTATAATATTAATATTGGACCACTGTACTCACATGGACTGATTTAAGTATGTGTTTAGTACATTAATGGATCTTGAGAGTGTAAATTGCTTTGCTCCCTATGCAGGCCTCACTGAGCCTTCGGATTTCAACAAAAATATCTTAATTTGTGTTCTGAAGATGAACGGAAGTCTTACGGGTGTGGAACGGCATGAGGGTGAGGAATACATGACATTACTTTCATTTTTGGGTGAACTAACCCTTTAAGTTTCTTTTAGATATCACCTTTATCTCAGATGTTCCTCCTAAAATTCCATTGGAGACTCAACTAAAAAAGGCACATATAAGACAGTAGTTGGCTCAGGTAGATCGTAGAAACCAATGGCACCAAAGGCCTCTACGATGTACTTGAGCATACAATGCTTTTGGGAAAAGCAGACCCAAGAATTTAAAATGGTCTTCCAGTTCATACGGAGATCTCTGCCTTGGCATTGCAGACTTGAATCATATGAGGCATTCTTGAGATCTCCTTTGAGGGACGTGAGAATAATCAAGTCAAGTCACCTTTATTTATATACAGTCAAACCAAAATGTATTCAGACACCTTCAACATTTCTCACATTATCACTGTTTATTCGCTATAGTTTAGAAAATGGTAATAAAATATGACAAGAACAAATTCATCTTGATAATGATGTAACGGATTACAATCAACCAATCAACTGTTAAATTTAAGAACACAATTAGATAATACCAATTTAGGTCGACCAATGAACAATCAATGCTTCATTTAGTTCAGTCTGTGGTGTCAAAGGTCACATTAGTAATTAAATAACAAGCAAAACATGGTCAGCTCAAAGTGTCTGAATCATTTGGTCCCATATTGTATTGGTAGTCACTGTATGAAGAATTGTTGGGTATAATAGGTCCCAGTTTACTTTATTTTACTCTCCTCACTTACACAAATTAACTATAGTGTCCTGCACACACTACTGAAACATTATATCTGTGTCTGAATCATGTTTGATTTGACTGTAGCAGTTCAATTCTCATGTGGTGTCAAACTAAGCAAGCCAAAGGCGACAAATGCGACAGTGGCGAGGAACCCAAAATCCATCAGGTCACAGAATGGAGAACAAAACCTTGGGAGAAACCAGGCTCTGGCCATGAACGAACTGTGTGATTATGACTCAGGCAACATTAGGTCAGAAGTCAGATTGGATCAGGACAGTGAGAATATTTATCCAGTTCCATCTGGTTGATGAACCATGAGAAGCAACAGTCTCTATCCATTTGATCTCCCTTTATATGGTTTCCCTGTTGGACGGCCTCGACACAATACGTTTTTAGGAACACGTTTTAAGAGCGACGTGCGCCGCCTGACTGAGTTTGTGTGTAGTATGTCCTTCACATCTCTTTCAGCGTGTCTCTCAGGGGACAGGCTGGGTTTGAGCTCCGTCTGAGCGCTGATGGATCGGTCCCATCTCGCCCCATTACCGTGCGTCTGTCCCTGGCTTTTCCCAGAACGAGAAACCTTTCCATTAACTCTCTTTCTCTCCTTTCGCTTGTCCTCCATGACACACCTTCAGCTCCCCGGTTTCTGTTCTCTCCACCACGTTTTCTGCTAATGGCTCAGCGTGGAGAGCTTTGGTGCCAGCTAGCGTGCACCAGCACTGGCACCGCACCAGTCCCTCTCCATCTGTTTCAGGGGTGGGGTCACAGAAGAGCCGAGACCTTTCTTCCACCTAGACGCCGCACTCCACAACACCACTGTGATTTAGTCTGCGCACAGAGCTGGAGTGACTGCCAAACGCAATCCACCCAGAATGCAGCATATGCTAATGCTAACCCATCAGCATACCAACCTTCAGAGAACGAGAGAGAACGCGCCCACTGGGGGAACGCGAAGGGTTGAGAAAGAGAAATAAACAGAGCGACTGATGGAATATTTCGCATGATAGATGAGCTGAGTGATTTCTGATGCTAATGAAATTAAGACGGTGGCATCAGTGCCAGAGTTGTGCTCGATTGCATTTGTGGGCACTTTACGCTGACCACAGGGGATTAAGCCATTTGCTCCAACTTATTCCAGATTTTTATTTCATATCACACTGGGACAGAGATCCATATGGCCTAGAGATTAAGATTTGTTTGACTAGTCTACTCAAACACATTACAGGCTCAAAAAACATATGGTGTTGTTCAGCATTTCACACACACGCTGACACAGAAAAAACAAGGGTTAAAATATAGCAGCAATTATCGGTGCCAAGCACAAAGAACACGACAAGTCATGACTGCATGTCTGGGAGCATCAGACCAACTGCAACAATGAGCAATTTAAAGCATATTAAGAGGATTTGGGGCAAATTGCCTGATCATATACAATCACTTGTAATGTGATTTAATAGTTTATAACGTTTGACCATTAGGTGGCGCTGCAATGAAACTGATGTGGTGTAGGCGAAGTGAGGTGACAATGACACGTGCAAAGTTTGGCGTCAAAGTGCCAAAGCATTGCAGAGATACAGAGTCATTTTGGCGTCATGCCTCTATAGGAAAATGGTTTCATCTATCGACACAAAATCTATAACTTTTTGTCGGCACGGTCTGAAGATGATCTGATGCGAATTTGGTGAAAATCAGACAAACGGACTAGGAGGAGTTTGAAAAAGTACTTTTTTAAAGAAAATCAAAATGGCAGACAGAAATTTCCACTATGGTATCTGTGTTCTCGGCAAGACCCGGTTTCATTACAATAGGATAATTGAATCCAAAATTTTGTAAATTTTATTATAACTTTTGACCACAAGGCAGCGCTGCCCCGAAACTTTTTGAGTACCGTCAAGGCATGGTGTCGAAGACACATCCCAAGTTCCGTAACGATAGGCCAATGCGTTCATAAAATCAGAGGCGTCGCTATAGGGCACGCAAGGCAGGCACTTGCCTGGGGCCCCGCATTTTGAGGGGGCCCCCGAGGGCTGATCATTTAAACAATCAGAAATTGTAATATAAACATGCAGCGACATCTCTGCATCCCCCTTAGTGGCCCCTCCTCTCTCGTTATGCTGGTAATGCTTTCGCCACCTCGCATCGGCCGCCTTCTTCAAACTGTAGAAAATGCAGGATTTGATTTGTTAAGCATGAAAAGAACTTATCCGTCTGGCTTGGCCGCTCGCTCTAATGTTAACCTAGATAAATATGCGTTATTATTCGGCACATATCCAAGTGTTTGTGTGGAGTGTGGAAGTTGAAGTATAGCGCGCTTACATGATATGAAGGCGCCGGCGCGGTCACTGGCGTTTTTTCCTGACAGTGAAAACAACTTAAAATACTCCATAATTTATGGTCATACAAATAAGAGTAATACATAATTTATTTGTATTTGTGTAAACTCACAATAACAACAAATTGTTAAAAATAGTTCAAATAAAGAAAGCAAACAGGACGCGCGCTTTCTTTCGTCCTATACTTGTCTGCAGCACATCTCCTAAATGAACCGAAACTAATGTGTGCCTCACATATATATGAGAAATATATCTAGCCTATAGAAAGCTTGAAATGTCGAACAAATTAAAATCGAAAACAAATATTTTCTGGTTATGTAATCCGTATGAAAAGTGCATTTCTCTCTAAAGGCGTGTCCACTGCAGAGAGGCGGCAGAGTCATCTCTCCAGCTGACACTGACTCAGAAAATACTAGTTTAATAATAAACAAATAAAATGGCTCTGTGTTATTTTTTCCGACACATTTATAATCATTACTTTTGCCGGTGCTTTTCGCAAGCTTTAAGCGTGCGCGCCGCTTCCATGCACACAGTATATATATATTTAAGCAGACTAATTAAATTAGCCTAACATAAATGTGCATTATTTAATTAGTAGGCTAATAAGTATATCCAGCTCTTCTACATTAAATTAGTTTGAGTTAACATAGGCTAGTTGATAAACTAATAAAATAAAGTGATTCACAAAATTAAAATGATAACCATATATTTCTATATGTCGGAGAATTGCTTGTTCCTGTCAGCACCACACAAAACACCGTTTTTAAGGTGACAATTGGTTATAAATATGAAGGTTGTACTGTATTTTGAAGATATTGTATTGTATCTTCTATTATGAAGATGAAGATTGACATTTTGTTAATTAAACAAAAAGCACTTTATTTAATAATTTTTTAAAAATTTTGTTATAAAAATAAAAAAAATTGGGTTTTGTTATGTGTTTTGACTTAATTTGTATGTTGTAAAATTAGATATCCAAGATATATTTAAAATATATCTTGCCTCATTGATTCATTTTCCCTGGAGCCCCCACTCAATGTTGGTTCGCCTCTGCGTAAAATCTAGCATTTTATGACAAAATTCAAAATGGCCGATATGGAAAAAAATTGGGTATCGACTCTGCATGCCGCACCAAATCTAAAGAGACGTGATTTTTGTGCTCAATCATTCAGAAGTTATAAGCAAAAATGTTTTTCATATCTCCGGACCACTATGTGGCAGGCGCTGAAACTGTGCAGGTCTCCTCAGGTCATGGTTGTCATAACACACACCAAGTTTGGTCAGAATACACTAAAGCGTTGTGGAGATATAGCCTCACGTCCATTTTGTTGGGCACTTCGTCAAATTTGTTCGGGTTTAATTTGAGAACGGTTTGACGAATCGACTTGAATCGATGTATTTGTCAACATAGTCTGTCGATGATCTGGTCCAAATTTTATTTGGCAACCGCCTAGGAGAAGTTCAAAAAAGTATGCTTTTTGGAAAGTTCAAAATGGCGGAAAAATTTTAATGATGGAAAATGACGACTCGTCTTGGAATCAGCCAAGGAATCAGAGAAAAAGTTGTGGCGCTACAGCGATTGAGTTAGAGACTCCAAATTTGCAATGGTGACAGTTCACACAGTCCTCTACCTGTGTGCCAAATTTCACAACTTTCCCGCTAGCCGTTCTATGGGCGGCCATAGACTTCCAGAGGGGAAGAAGAAGAAGAAGAAGAACAAGAAGAACGCCAACGGGTATAATAGGTGCTCAGCACCTTTGGTGCGTATGCCCTAATGAGAATGGCTATACAGTAGAGGACAGACACATAGTGCAAAATCACATCATATATAGTAGGTACTAGGGCTGGGTATTGACACAAATTTCACAATTCGATTAGATTTCGAGTCACAAGCTTGCAAATTCGATTGATTTTGATTTGATTTGATTCGATTCAATATAGATTATTTTGGATATATATCAGGTACAATACATGGCAAATATCCTCAAGGAAAACAAATCTCTTAACTAATGCTGTAAACTATGGGAGTCAGTTTTAGCCTACTATAATATTGAAGGTAATAAATAACTGATTTCTATACAAACACTTAAAATTGTTTATAATAATAAAGTTATAATATTAACTGTCATAAAAAACTTGCCAGATTTATTCATACATGCATTGAATATTGAAGAACATTAAACATTAAAATGTATAGCCTATGTAATATGGTGCATATATTTAGCAAAATGCTCATCTAGAGTTAATTTTTAAGTTTAGTTTATGGACATTTTTTAGTTTATGGACACTGGATGTGTGAATGTGACGTTAGAACCTGTCACATATTTCGGTAAGTTGTACTCTATCTTTTTACACACTTTCAGATGCTCATTCATGTTTACTTACGCTGTAACTGGTCTAACTTTTTTCATATCAATAGTAACAAAGCACAAAGATTATTGCGATTTATTGGATGGGAGGCTCTACAATGGTCTGTTCATTCATGCAGTGAAAGCAGGATAACTAATCGATTATTGGGATTTAAGAATCTATATCGGTTTGTAAAAATGAGAATCGATTAAATTCGAGAAATCTATATTTTTTTACCCACCCCTTGGTACAAACATACTTTGCCACCATTAAAAGAGTGGCAAAGTTGCGTTGCTTCACCGCCATTCACAAATGTATGTCTCATTGGATAGTAAAGTGTCCATTGTATGCGCACTTCAGAATTTAGTAGTTGGTCATTTGGGAACTTTCGCCGATAAATACTATAAATGTGGACATACTGCTGCAGGAGTCGCCCTTCTAAGGTGGCATCCCAACTGAAATGGGAGCACAAAAGTGACTGATTTCATGAGTGATTCCTACATGAGCAGCTGTAACGCTTACGCATTAGAGCATCAGAGCATTAGGGCATGACGTTAGCCACGCCAAGGTCATGAGTTCAATTCCCAGGGAATGCATAAAGTGATCAAATGAATATGCTGAATGCCATGCAAGTCGCTGTGGATAAAAGCGTCTGCCAATTGCATAAACATCTGTGTCATAGTGCTCATAGTGTTCAAGAGTTTACAGTTATGTTGCTATGCTTAGAATGTGATTCTCTAACAAGCATAAGAATACAAAGCACACACAAATCCTGAGTAAAACAGTCAATGTAGTTTTAGTTAGATTTTTAATAATGCTTATGCATATTAGCATATTTCTAATCACCATTTCTTATGCTGCCTACTTCTTGGCAATGAAAGTCAGGAGCACAACTACAGCCCATAGACGGCTCATTAAGTGTTGGTACGATGCCATTATGCAGAGAAGTTCTGCTCAAACTTCAAAACTGCATCAAAAATGGATCCACTGTGTCGTCAGATATTAACCCAGTACAATATTACATTTCACACGGTTTCCCTTAGAGAGGCACATTTGGGATTACTGTGGGATTTTAAATGTATTTATTTAGTTTAACTTTAAGGCCAATTTAAAGATTGTAGATGTAAAATAACTACAACTGTTCGCTATAACTCATACTTCCAGACAATTAATCACGTCTCACAATAAAAATGACATTGTTATTAAAGTTACAAACAATTAGTAGGGTAGAGTGGGGTAAGATGTGCCAGCGGGTAAGATGTGTTACATCCTTAATCTAGCACATTTTTGTGTCAATAATTTGCCTTCTGTTAAATACTTTTAGTCTACTTCTTATGTACTTAGAAATGTATGTAAAATTTTACTTAAGTACACTAGACTTATACTGAGTATACTTGTACTTATAATATATACATATTTTGATAGAGATCTACTTAAAAGTATAATTAAGTATTCTAAGTATATTTGGCTTGTAGTTGTGTTTACTCTTTTGATTGAGTATGAACTTACATTGTTTGAAAATATTGATTTATAAAGAAAACAGATTCAATTCTGAGTATGAATTTTGTGTTTACCAAGAGTACACTTCAAGTGTACTTTCATAAACTAAAAAATGTGCTAGTTAACTAGTAAACTATCAGTATACTGTACTTGAAGTACAAACGTAGTTAACACTTACACTTAAAGTACTTTTATACACTAAAAAGTGGGGAAATTCAGTTTATCATTGCTATTGGTATACTTCCTACATATAAAGTATACTTAAAAACATACTTGAACTTTACTTAAGTATACTAAATAAAATTAACTTGGAGTAGCCTATACTTATTATTTTTTTGTAAGGGTAACCAGTGTCTTGTTTCTCTCAGTCTAAAATTTGAGTAAAAATTGGCACAACTTACCCCACTCTACCCTAAAATTCAAAAAGTTACAAACAATTAGTAAGGTAGAGTGGGGTAAGATGTGCCAGCGAGTAAGCTGTTTTACATCCTTAATCTAGCACATATTTGTGTCGATAATTTGCCTTCTGTTAAATACTTTTAGTCTACTTCTTATGTACTTAGAAATATACGTAACATTTTACTTAAGTACACTAGACTTATACTAAGTATATTTGGCCTATACTTGTACTTATAATATATGCATATTTAGATAGAGATCTACCTAAAAGTATAATATAGTATTCTAAGTATACTTGGCTTGTAGTTGTGTTTACTCTTTTGATTGAGGATGAACTTACATTGTTCGAAAATATTGATTTATAAAGAAAACAGATATAATTCGGAGTAAGAATTTTGTGTACTCCACTGCTTGTGTACATAGAAATGTACTTAAAGTACATGTAAGGTATATTTCAACTATTTACCTATTAATACCTAAATAGGAACATAGTAGTATACAGTACTTAAAGCGCAAACATTATGTATAGTAATAGTAAACTATAAGTATGATGTCAAGTTCACTTACAAGTATACTTGCAGTATAAAACTACTAAACTAGTAGTTTACAGAAATTGTTTGCAAAGTTTACAAAATGTGCTAGTTAACTAATGAACTATCAGTACACTGTACTTGAAGTACAAACGTAATTAACACTTAAACCTAAAGTACTTTTATACACTAAAAAGTTGGCAAATTCAGTTTATCATTGCTATTGGTATACTTCCTACATATAAAGTATACTTGAAAACATACTTGAACTTTACTTAAGTATACTGAATAAAATGAACTTGGAGTAGCCTATACTTATGTTTTGTATGGGTAACCAGTGTCTTGTTTCGCTCGGTCTACAACTTGAGTAAACAGTGGCACAACTTACCCCACTCTGCCCTAAAATCCAATGAGTCCGGAGGCAAACCCTCGGCGTCTTACCTGTCACAGCGTGTCCCGGTGTAACCCGACGGGCATCGGTCGCAGATCAGCTCCCCCCTGGCATCGACGTGGCACGTGGGACTGAAACTACGGTGTTTTTGAGCCAACAAGGGGACAAAGAGAAAAACAAAAGAGCAGCGAATCAAAAACATCATAAGCACTCGCTCTGGCTCTAACCGAAGCCAGAGACCGTCTGAACCCAGAGCTGGTTTAGCGGGTGAGGTGGGCGTCAGATTCTGCCATTAGCTCCAGCATAATGACCGCGCGGCTATTTCAGACGACACTGGAGCCTGGCTGAGGGGCATGATGGGAATGCTGAGGGCAGGAGGAGAGCCACGCTTTCTTTAGCCCACTTGAGGATGTGGAATGTTCAGCTGTTGCATTCTGGGACACGCCAACTCTTTCTGGATTAGCCACTAGCATGCTACAGCCAATATTAGCCTAGTGCTGAAATCATGCGGCAGCTTTAGAGCATGGAGGACTCGCAGTCAGTCTCTGGAGGAACTGCATGTGCTCCTTATAGATGCTATCATGCTAAGAATAAGAGCAGCTCAAACTGAATTATGGTCTTAACTGGTTATAGTTGAGTCTGCTACCGGCACAAGATTGTTTTTATACAAATTGGTAACAGGGTGCAAATCTCACTATGCACTAGTTGCTTATTATCATCTATGATATTAGCTGTTTATTAGTACTTATAAAGCACATATTAAAGCCTTATTCTGCATAACAGCATAATTTAAACAGCCAATGTCCTAGTAATTTGCATGATAAATATGCTGCCTTGTGTGTGTAATAATCAGAGTGTGTGTGTTGTGCACCGCCGATAGGCTCATATCACTAACACACCCTTTAAATACTGCACTATTGACTTTAGAGCAGGTGTGTGTTGGTCAATGGTCAGTGTTTTCAGTTCCTCACAATAGCAGCTCCAGCAATGCTCCTGATCACACCTGGTGTTCAGACCAGATGCCCATGTGGGAACAGATGGGCAGAGCATTTGAGATTTAAACACTGAGGAGCTGGACGTGAACATGAGAACTGCGTCTGGCTGAAACTAGCAGAACACACTTGTCTGGCGTCACATTGCGCCGTGTGTGTGATAGAGCCCTGAGTAGCTAGTAGGTTGAAGCAGCTTCCCCAACACTGGTCACTATAGTTAGGAATGTGGTTTTCTATGAACAGCGTCATGATGGTAAGTGTTTATTTGAAGAGTATGAGGTCATGCCTTGCTGTGACCAGTGTTGCCGTACTTGTTTGCTGGGCTCAGAAGAGGACAGGCACACGGCTGACAGTCTTCCGCAGTTCCCCGGGTGGCGTCTCCGTAATAACCAGGAGCACATCGATCACAGTTCGGTCCTATAGCGTGATCCTGACAGCCCTACAATACACACAAACACATACACACACAGGGATAAACACATGACTACACAGACAGCAACATAGTGTCAGTACAGATCTGGGCCACATCTGGTACATGTGGATTCAATGCGGGCCAGATGTGGGCCGGATCTGGGCCGACACTATGTTGCTGTCTGTGTAATATCAGGACTTGGAGGTATGTTAACATACACTACATTGCCAAAAGTTTTGGGACACCTGCCTTTACATGCACATTAACTTTAATGACATCCCATTGTTAATCCGTAGGGTTTAATACAACTCTTCAGCTCTTCTGGGAAGGCTTTCCTCAAGGTTTAGGAGTGTGTTTATGGGGATTCTTCTAGAAGCGCATTTGTGAGGTCAGGCACTGATGTTGGATGAGAAGGCCTGGCTCTCAGTCTCCGCTCTAATTCAGCCCAAAGCTGTTCTATCGGGTCGAGGTCAGGACTCTGTGCAGGCCAGTCCAGTTCCTCCACACCAAACTCCTCATCCATGTCTTTATGGAGCGACGCTTTGTGCACTGGTCAGTTAAGCTGGGACAGGAAGGGGCCGTCCCCAAACTGTTCACACAAAGTTGGGAGCATGAAATTGTCCAAAATGTCTTGGTGAAGCATTAAGAGTTCCTTTCACTGGAACTAAGGGGCCAAGCCCAACCCCTGAAAAACAACCCCACACCATAACTTTACACATAACAGTCACTCAGAGAACACGTCTCCACTGCTCTAGTGGCGGCGCGCTTTACCCCACTGCATCCCACGCTTTGCATTGCACCTGGTGATGTAAGGCTTGGATGAGCTGCTCGGCCATGGAAACCCATTCCATGAAGCTCTACACACTGTTCTTGAGCTCATCTGAAGGCCACAGGAGTTTGGAGATCTGGAGCTCTTGAAAGTTGGCGACTTCTGTGACCCTCAGCATGCGCTGACCCCGCTCTGTGACCCTCAGCATGCGCTGACCCCGCTGAGTTGTGGCTGAGATGCTGTTGTTCCCAATCGCTTCCACTTTGTTATAACACCACTAACAGTTGAGCGTGGAATATTTAGTATAATATTTGGCCTTATTGCACAGGCTCCACCGATCACGGCCCCACACTTGAGTTCTCTGAGCTCCTGAGAGCCGCCCATTCTCTCACTAATGTGTGTAGAAGCGAACACACACACACACACACACACACACACACACACTCCTGAGAGTGGCCCATTCTCTCACTAATGTGTGTAGAAGCGAACACACACACACACACACACACACACACACACACACTCCTGAGAGCGGCCCATTCTCTCACTAATGTGTGTAGAAGCGAACACACACACACACACACACACACTCCTGAGAGCGGCCCATTCTCTCACTAATGTGTGTAGAAGCGAACACACACACACACACACACACACACACACACACACACACTCCTGAGAGTGGCCCATTCTCTCACTAATGTGTGTAGAAGCGAACACACACACACACACACACACACACACACACACTCCTGAGAGCGGCCCATTCTCTCACTAATGTGTGTAGAAGCGAACACACACACACACACACACACACTCCTGAGAGCGGCCCATTCTCTCACTAATGTGTGTAGAAGCGAACACACACACACACACACACACACACACACACACACACACACACTCCTGAGAGCGGCCCATTCTCTCACTAATGTGTGTAGAAGCGAACACACACACACACACACACTCCTGAGAGCGGCCCATTCTCTCACTAATGTGTGTAGAAGCGAACACACACACACACACACACACACACACTCCTGAGAGCGGCCCATTCTCTCACTAATGTGTGTAGAAGCGAACACACACACACACACACACACACTCCTGAGAGCGGCCCATTCTCTCACTAATGTGTGTAGAAGCGAACACACACACACACACACTCCTGAGAGCGGCCCATTCTCTCACTAATGTGTGTAGAAGCGAACACACACACACACACACACACACACACTCCTGAGAGCGGCCCATTCTCTCACTAATGTGTGTAGAAGCGAACACACACACACACACACACTCCTGAGAGCGGCCCATTCTCTCACTAATGTGTGTAGAAGCGAACACACACACTCACACACACACACACTCCTGAGAGCGGCCCATTCTCTCACTAATGTGTGTAGAAGCGAACACACACACACACACACACACACACACACACTCCTGAGAGCGGCCCATTCTCTCACTAATGTGTGTAGAAGCGAACACACACACACACACACTCCTGAGAGCGGCCCATTCTCTCACTAATGTGTGTAGAAGCGAACACACACACACACACACACTCCTGAGAGCGGCCCATTCTCTCACTAATGTGTGTAGAAGCGTCTGCAGGCCTAGAGCTGGAGTTACACACCTGTGGCCATGAAGGGATTGAACACCTGAACTCAGTGATTTGGAGGGGCGGCTCAATACTTTTGGCAATATAGTGTATGTTAACATATTTACACAAAACATTCTGTCTGAGGAAATGAAAATGCATCAGAGCCACCTTAAACTTGCACAAAAAAACTTGATTCTGTGCCCAGACAACAACATGGTTGCTCTCTGGGGTGTAACTCAAAAGTATCAAATATGTTAGTTTCCATAAAAAAGTAGCAATGTAGCATAATTAACATTACTTACTATTAACACAGCTAACTTTTATAAGTACGGTTCTTCAACAGGGACGCACACTTTTCATTAGTCTTTCAGAGGCAGTGTCAGGCTAATGGATCAGAGGGACGGCGGCAGTGTTTCATCTTTGAGAGCTACACACACATGCACACAGTGATAATCACAGCGCAATCCATCGACACAATCACAGTCTGACAGCACAGGATGAGCGGCAGCAGCTCTTTATGTCTGTGTTATATTGCCCGTGTCCTTGGCAGGCCGTAGTTAAGAATAGGGTGTTCAGCTGTGTCTCTCCACTGCTCAAATAGGCGCAGGAGAAAATATTCTGGAGCCGCGGAAGACTGATGTTGTTTCCTCGTGAATGGAGGTGTTGTGTTTTTATAGGGACCCAAAAAGACATATGAGCTTGCAAACCTAAACGTCATCTTACTGAACAACTCAAAGACCTGCTGTAGAGCGAGAGAGAGAGACAGAGAGAGAGAGAGAGAGAGAGAGAGAGAGAGAGAAAGAAAGACGCAGAAGACGGTGCAGTGACTTTAACACAAGACAGCCCATGTTCTGTTTTGTTAGAATAAACTACATTAACTTAGTATTGAACAAAGTAGGCGGAGTTGTGGGCAGAGTCTATGCTAATAGAGTACAGTCCTTCAGCAGTCATGGGCGGGGTCTATGCTAATAGGGCGGAGTCCTTCAGCAGTCATGGGCGGGGTCTATGCTAATAGGGCGGAGTCCTTCAGCAGTCATGGACGGGGTCTATGCTAATAGGGTGGAGTCCGTCAATAGTTGTGGGCAGAGTCTATGCTAATAGGGTGGAGTCCGTTAGCAGTCGTGGGTGGGGTCTATGCTAATAGGGTGGAGTCCTTCAGCAGTCATGGACGGGGTCTATGCTAATAGGGTGGAGTCCGTCAATAGTTGTGGGCAGAGTCTATGCTAATAGGGTGGAGTCCGTTAGCAGTCGTGGGTGGGGTCTATGCTAATAGGGTGGAGTCCTTCAGCAGTCATGGGCGGGGTATATGCTAATAGGGCAGAGTCCGTCAATAGTTGTGGGCAGAGTCTATGCTAATAGGGTGGAGTCCGTTAGCAGTCGTGGACAGGGTGTATGCTAATAGGGTGGAGTCCATCAACAGTCGTGGGTGGGGTCTATGTTAATAGGGTGGAGTCCTTCAGCAGTCTTGGGCGGGTTCTATGCTAATAGGGTGGAGTCCTTCAGCAGTCATGGGCGGGGTCTATGCTAATAGGGTGGAGTCCTTCAGCAGTCATGGGCGGGGTATATGCTAATAGGGCAGAGTCCGTCAATAGTTGTGGGCAGAGTCTATGCTAATAGAGTACAGTCCTTCAGCAGTCATGGGCGGGGTCTATGCTAATAGGGTGGAGTCTGTCAGCAGTCGTGGGTGGGGTCTATGTTAATAGGGTGGAGTCTGTCAGCAGTCGTGGGTGGGGTCTATGCTAATAGAGTGGAGTCCGTCAGCAGTCGTGAGTGGGGTCTATGCTAATAGGGTGGAGTCTGTCAGCAGTCGTGGGTGGGGTCTATGCTAATAGAGTGGAGTCCGTCAGCAGTCGTGAGTGGGGTCTATGCTAATAGGGTGGAGTCTGTCAGCAGTCGTGGGTGGGGTCTATGCTAATAGGGTGGAGTCCTTCAGCAGTCGTGGGCGGGGCCTAAGCATATGTGACGTCACGCAAACAACTTGTTCTGAGACTTTATGATTTATGGGGATTAAAAAGAGAGCAGTGAGTGGATTTTCACCATTATAGAGTGGCTGTGTAACACACTGCTGACAGACATTTATGTTCAAACACCATGTAAAAGTGAATTTTGCATAAAAGGTCCCCTTTAAACACACACACACACACACACACACATTACCAGGCAGTGTCCAGTGACGTCATCGCAGCGCTCCGCATGTCCGTGGCATTGACAGAGCTCACACACACCGCGATACAGCGTCCCGTTCACCCTGCGGTAGCCCACCGCACACATCTGCAAACACACACACACACACACACACACACACACACACACACACACACACACACACACACACACACACACACACACACACACACACACACAGGGTTAGTGCATCACAGAAACATCATTCATCACGAGGAAATAAAGGCTTTTTGGGAAGGTATAAACTTGTCTGAACGTGTCATGAGTTGAACAGCGTGAGCATCAGCGCTGCAGTAATTAATCTGTGCTGTGCTAATTGACGGATCATTGTAGAGCACAGAGTGCTTTGATTTACTAAATGAGGGAGAAGATTTGTTTCAGTCAACTGAAGCACAAGGGAAGTTTATAGAGCCGGCTGATAAATGCCTGTTCAGACAGTGTGTGTGTGTGTGCGTGTGTGTGTGTGTGTGTGTGTGTGTGTTCTTAAGATGCGCTTATTCAAACCTTTCTGTCTTGTTTTGTTTCATTAATGTGTCTGAAGTTGTTCTTCCTCATATTTGAGCCTCAGTGTTTTCTGTCTGCCTTTTACAGTCAGCATCAAAACAAAATTGCTCTATTTATTTTCTAAATGCATGTTACTGCTTTTATAGTGAAAAATTTAATCATGCATATTTTTTACCTCATAATCTTTGTAATTAAAATACCACAGCTTGCTCTATTTGCGAGTCATTTTAGCCGAAGACATTCTGATCTGCCTCCATTCAGGTTTGCAACACTCTTCACAATCCAATCAACAACCAATGGATTAAATGGATTTTCTCTTGTTCAAGAAGCTCTCTCACGCTGCACAATATGGTAGTAAAATCATCACTCTTTCCATATACACACACACAGATCAGGCATATCATTATGACCACTGAGAGGAGAAGTGAATAACACTGATGATCTCTTCATCTCCTGTTAGTGGGTGGGATATATTAGGCAGCAAGTGAACATTTTATCCTCAGAGTTGATGTGTCAGAAGCAGGAAAAATGGGCAAGCGTAAGGATTTGAGTGAGTTTGACAAGGGCCAGATTGTGACGGCTAGACGACTGGGTCAGAGCATCTCCAGAACTGCAGCTCTTGTGGGGTGTTCCCAGTCTGCAGTGGTCAGTCTCTATCAAAAGTGGAGGACCAGTGGAGAACCGGCCACAGGCTCATGAAGGACCAGTGGAGAACCGGCCACAGGGTCATGAAGGACCAGTGGAGAACCGGCCACAGGGTCATGAAGAGCCAGTGGAGAACCGGCCACAGGGTCATGAAGGACCAGTGGAGAACCGGCCACAGGCTCATGAAGGACCAGTGGAGAACCGGCCACAGGCTCATGAAGGACCAGTGGAGAACCGGCCACAGGGTCATGGAGGACCAGTGGAGAACCGGCCACAGGGTCATGGAGGACCAGTGGAGAACCGGCCACAGGGTCATGGAGGACCAGTGGAGAACCGGCCACAGGGTCATGGAGGACCAGTGGAGAACCGGCCACAGGGTCATGAAGGACCAGTGGAGAACCGGCCACAGGGTCATGGAGGACCAGTGGAGAACCGGCCACAGGGTCATGAAGGACCAGTGGAGAACCGGCCACAGGGTCATGGGCGGCCGAGGCTCATTGATGCCCGTGTGGAGCGAAGGCTGGCCCATCAGAACTGGACCACGGGGCAATGGAAGAAGGTGGCCTGGTCTGATGATCACGTGGATGGCCGGGTGTGTGTGTGTGTGGCTTACCTGGGGAACAAATGGCACCAGGTGCACTATGGGAAGAAGGCGTGGCGGCGGAGGCAGTGATGCTTTGGGAGATGTTCTGCTGGGAAACCTTGGGTCCTCCATCATGTGGATGTGACTTTGACACGTCCCACCTACCTAAGCATTGTTGAGGCCATGTCCAGCCTTTCATGGAGACGATATTCCCTGTGGCTGTGGCTCTTTCAGCAGATAATGCGCCGCCACAAAGCACAAATGCTTCAGGAATGCTTTGAGGAGCACAACAACGAGTTTGAGCCGTTGACTCTGCCTCCAAATTCCCCAGATCTCAATCCAATCGAGCATCTGTGGGATGAGCTGAACAAACAAGTCCGATCCATGGTGGCCCCGCCTCACAACTTACAGAACTTAAAGGATCTGCTCCTAACGTCTTGGTGCCAAATGCCACAGCACACCTTCAGGGGTCTGGTGGAGTCCATGCCTCGAAGGGGAACCAACACAATATTAGATCATAAAGTACCTTGAACATTTACAGTGAATTCTAAACAAATGAAATCTTCAGCTTTTAATATGTTTGTTTCTGTATGCAAAATGCAATGCAACCCATGATCTCTTTATAAAGTCTTTAATCATAACTTAATCAGAACTTGTTTTTGTCTGATTATTGCTGTTGTTAATGTGCTGTGTAATTATCTGAGCTGTGTGAGGACTAATTTAGCTAATTGTATGAAATATTCAAGCTATTTTTTTTAAACAAAGAGAAAAAAAACCAGTTGATTTTGGTTTGCATTCTAAAATGCGAGGCACAATCGTGTAAGAATGTCAAATTGGTATAACTGATGCTCATTAGCATCAGCTTTTGTGTGATTAAAGTGCGTTCCATGCTTATTTTCAAGCTGTCAATGGATTTTGGGATTGACTTATTCATGAATTTGGTCAAAGCAGGATATGTAATGAGGCAGATTAATTGTGCTTCCTACTGTTCCGAACTGCCTTCAGAGTGTGCCTCCGATGGGCAGATCCCAGAACTGCTGACTGCAGAGATCGTCCACACACATGCTGAATATGAAGTGGGTCGTAGAAATGACCACAGCAATAAGCATCACACTTGTTTTTCTGCTGTCTTCAGTGACCCCGCTGACCCTGTCACTCTCACTGTCCTGAGCACTAACACACAACGCTGAGCTGAGGACAGAGGTGACCAAACACATTCAGAGGGATACTTCACCTAAACATTAATGGAAATGCTTTATATAAGGGTTTAATTCTCACTATGAAACTAGTTGCTTATAAGCATGCATATTAGGATGTTGGCTGTTTATGAAACATATAAATGCCTTATACAGCATGACCATATTCTACATCCCTTAATCCTAATACCTAAACTCAACAACCACATTACTAACTATTATTAAATATTAACACATTGTCCCTAGAGCGTTTGACACATAAGAGGTCGTCAGACTATAGGAATATCCTGTGAGTTTCAGAACTGAAAACTTCCTTGTTAGTCCAAAAACAGCTTTTATTGTCCCCAAGCCCAGAGAGCGACTGGTTGTGAATGAGCCTGTAATAGCTGGAGAAAGAGCGCCTCTGCAGAAGAAGATCAACGCCCACTTCATCATCACAACTCTGGCCCCGCCCACTGGAGTGTTAGTGAGATGCCCCGCCCACTGGAGTGTTAGTGAGATGCCCCGCCCACTGGAGTGTTAGTGAGATGACGAGGAGAGACGAACGGACACTAATAACATTCCCTTCCAGAGGATCCTAATGCTGGGAATGAGCTGATTTATTCTCATCAGTGTGAATGTCTCAGCTGAGCATTATTTATTTGTGTTCGCTACATTTCTACATTTCGCAATTTCAGCATTTACAGACTTTTACCATATGGACTCGACAGTAACGCCACAACATATGAGTGACCGTGTCAATGCTAACGCCTGATCTGAGACCAGTAATTTCTGATATGATTCATGTAAAGTCAGATTACCTTTATCTGTGTCAGTAAATCAAACCAGTTATAAAACAAGCATTATATAACAATAGAACAATACCTTTAAAAACAGCTTCTTGAAAGTTTGAGTTAGAATAGTTTGACTATAAACACAGTGAGGCTGTAAAAGTGAGTAGATGAGTTGAGCTGTTCAGCTGATGGTGTTTAACGATAATCTCTATCGTCCCATTAGACACTCATTAGCATTAGCTCGTTAGCACTCGTTAGGATTTTATGTCGTGGAGTAAAACGTGAAAACAATTTGAGCTAGTGTTCACCACAGATCTTATTTCAGGTATTTCATCAATATGAAGTCAATTAAAAACCCATTGACTGCAGGACGATGGAAGCTGAAGTGTTCAAATGCAACTCATCTCTGGATTTTGGCCGATAGAAACACATCATCGCTGCAGCACGCGATTAACAGAAATATGTTTGGGGATTTCTGTCCATATACAATAAATACACTTCACAGATATTAGTAGAGTGAAATATTCCGTACAGTACAGTTCTGCTCATGGATTAATACCATAGTCGTGTCTCCACTTCCTTCCATTAGAAAAATGAGGACCAATTATCGTAGAAATGGCCGTTGTGCGGCGATTACGTGGATCTGCAGTATAAAGGTCCCGCCCCTGCTGACTCAGTCGCAAGCACAGCTGTCAATCATGGCATTGGTTTTTAAAAGTGTAATTGGATTTTTTATTTCGTTTGGCTCACGTCCCATTCGATTACATGGAGAGGGCGGGGTTTATGACCTATACTGCAGCCAACCACCAGGGGGCGATCGAAGCCTTTCGCCGTCACTTCTCACTTGATTAGCACTAGTTTGCCTTCTACAAACATTCTCAAAGAGAAAACTCTCTTCTCAAGGATTCCAGCTGTGCCAAATCAAGACACTATTGCTCCCCGGTGGTGTTTACTGTCTCAGCTCGGTGTGTTTTAAACTCCTTCCCATCGGAGTGATGAATCCTGACACACAGGTGTCCTTCTCGAGTTCCTCGTGTAGCTCCTGAGATGAGCCCGGATCAGACTCTGTCAGCTGTGGGACGATCCAGGGCCGTTGCTCAGTGTGCTTCAGCAGCTGGGGCGGCTGACTGTGTTGAATCTCTGGGATATGCTTTCTCTCTGCATAAGTGTCTGCTCTATTAAAGCTGCAGTGGCTATTGATTTCTGAGTGAGCAGATTTTTATGCTGATGTGAGCAGGAACCACTGGCCAGGAGACAGAATTGAGACACTGTGATCATCAACCCTACAAAACTCAAACCAGAAATCACACACACCTTTACTCCTAAATTAGGACACACTAGAGAAAAGCTCATTATAAACACCGCAGACTAACCCAAACCTTAATCATAATAGAGGACTTCAGTAAAAATGCATTTGTTCCCAAAGGGCGATATTGACCAATTAAGTCTATAATACTGGGTTTTGGTTAGAGAATGAACCTAAAAAATGGGTACTGTTGAACTTCTGTTGGCCATGTTTAATGTGCTCTATGTATGTGCATTATATTTGAATAAAAGCACTGCTGTGATTGGCTGCTGTGAGACTTCAGTGTAAACGCCCACTGCTGTGATTGGCTACTGTGAGACTTCAGTGTAAACGCCCACTGCTGTGATTGGCTGCTGTGAGACTTCAGTGTAAACGCCCACTGCTGTGATTGGCTACTGTGAGACTTCAGTGTAAACGCCCACTGCTGTGATTGGCCGCTTCAGAGACTCCCAATGCTTTGATTGGCTGCTGTGAGATTTCAGTGTAAACACCCACTTCTGTGATTGGCTACTGTGAGACTTCAGTGTAAACGCCCACTGCTGTGATTGGCTGCTGTGAGACTTCAGTGTAAACGCCCACTGCTGTGATTGGCCGCTGTGAGACTTCAGTGTAAACGCCCACTGCTGTGATTGGCCGCTTCAGAGACTCCCAATGCTTTGATTGGCTGCTGTGAGATTTCAGTGTAAACACCCACTTCTGTGATTGGCTACTGTGAGACTTCAGTGTAAACGCCCGCTGCTGTGATTGGCTGCTGTGAGATTTCAGTGTAAACACCCACTTCTGTGATTGGCTACTGTGAGACTTCAGTGTAAACGCCCACTGCTGTGATTGGCTGCTGTGAGACTTCAGTGTAAACGCCCACTGCTGTGATTGGCCGCTGTGAGACTTCAGTGTAAACGCCCACTTCTGTGATTGGCTACTGTGAGACTTCAGTGTAAACGCCCACTGCTGTGATTGGCCGCTGTGAGACTTCAGTGTAAACGCCCACTGCTGTGATTGGCTACTGTGAGATTTCAGTGTAAACGCCCACTGCTGTGATTGGCCGCTGTGAGACTTCAGTGTAAACGCCCACTGCTGTGATTGGCTACTGTGAGATTTCAGTGTAAACGCCCACTGCTGTGATTGGCCGCTGTGAGACTTCAGTGTAAACGCCCACTGCTGTGATTGGCCGCTGTGAGACTTCAGTGTAAACGCCCACTGCTGTGATTGGCCGCTGTGAGACTTCAGTGTAAACGCCCACTGCTGTGATTGGCTACTGTGAGATTTCAGTGTAAACGCCCACTGCTGTGATTGGCCGCTGTGAGACTTCAGTGTAAACGCCCACTGCTGTGATTGGCCGCTGTGAGACTTCAGTGTAAACGCCCACTGCTGTGATTGGCTACTGTGAGACTTCAGTGTAAACGGCCACTGCTCAGGCGTTAGAATGAACACAGTTACTGACATGTTGTGGCGTTACATAAACTGCGACTGATTTCTCAAAGAATCCACAGTGAAATGTAGCGAACACAAATAAATAATGCTCAGCTGAGACATTCACACTGATGAGAATAAATCAGCTCATTCCCAGCATTAGGATCCTCTGGAAGGGAATGTTATTAGTGTCCGTTCGTCTCTCCTCGTCATCTCACTAACACTCCAGTGGGCGGGGCATCTCACTAACACTCCAGTGGGCGGGGCCAGAGTTGTGATGATGAAGTGGGCGTTGATCTTCTTCTGCAGAGGCGGTGTTTCTACATCTATTACAGGCTCATTCACAACCAGTCGCTCTCTGGGCTTGGGGACAATAAAAACTGTTTTTGGACTAACAAGGACGTTTTCAGTTCTGAAACTCACAGGATATTCTTATAGTCTGACGACCTCTTATGTGTCAAAACTCATGTTCATGACTCCTTTAAATAAAGACTGAAAGTGTTCAATGATGGTGACCTTTAAGTCACGTGACCGTGGTGTACTTCGCTGACTGTGTTTCGATTATCATGATGAACAAAACTTTTTTTTGGTCACTCAGCTTATTTTCTGCAATAATCCAATGGAAAAATCTGATTGGGTTTTTGTCGAAGGAACCAGGCTCACGGGTCGGCCAACAAAAACACCTCATCACTGCAGAATGAATTTCAAATGAACCCATCCCAATGAGCTGTCCACTTTACATGTCGGACAATCAATCTCTTCCTGTCTTCCGCAGAAAACATGACCAACATAAAGGTTTGGAGTGAGTAATGAAGTGTTTGGCTGAACATTTAAAGCTCTGTTTCCAAACGTCCACAGCTCTCCCGGAGGAAACTGAAGCCAGTGGTTCACACAATCACCCCCAACTTTATATGTAGCTTTCCTGTAGCTCAAACAGTAGATCATGGCGCTAGCAACGCCAAGGTCATGGGTTCGATTCCCAGGGAAAGCAAGAACTGACCAAAAAAAAAAGTGTACCTTGAATGCTATGTAAGTCGCTTTGGATAAAAGCGTCTGCCAAATGCATAAATGTCAATGTAAATTAAAATGTATATGAAGGCTGCTATGAAATCGTCCATCTCAGGGGTTGAGAAGGTTCATTTTATAATGTATTTCACTACAAATTACAAAATACATGCTTAAAGAGTCATTTAGCAACTTAATCTAAATACTTTAGGATACTTTGGAACACTAATAAGGCATGAAACACCAAACATAGGGTTTCCTCTACACATTATTTTAAACAACATCAATATTTACTGAAGCAAAAAATGCAGACAATCTTAGAAAAAAAAAAAAAATACTGATGCTCAAGAAAATCTGGGGTGTGTAAACCTTTTGAATTGGATGTTCAGTGTAAATTGTACTTATTTAACATGTAGTTAATCTCTTCTGTAGTACTAAATGAAATGAAAAAATAAGAAAAATGTACACATCCTCCTGTTCAAAAGTGTTGACCCCCTGCTCTTAAGGCATTGAGTTTCATGGAAACCGCCACTAAATATAAAATAATTCCGCCACTAAATATAAAATAATGTCTAATCACACCAAGTGCAAATAGCGTGCCTTGATGGCAAGTGCTATTCCCACTAGCTCCGCCTAACAATGCCTGGTTGGGCCAAACAAGATTTAAAAAGGCGCTTGGATTTCAACATCTTCACTGGTGCAATCAGTAAAGCCTATGGCTAATGGATCTTGATTTTGACACTAGGTTCGAATCCGCCTTTGGCAGAGTTTTTTCTTCTCTCTTTTCTCACCATAAATCACACCAGAAATGCATTTACTTTCAATAAAAATTAAGAAAATGTTCTAAATGTGGAAATAAAGTGCCTAATGAAATGTTTAATAATAGTAATAAAAGCATTTATTGGGTCGGGTTAGGGGTCGGTGTAGGGAGGGTTTTTATTAGGCGGCATTCATTTAATAATTTTAATAAATATAATCTTTACACTCTGTTATTATTGCATCCTGTTAATTTACAACAATACTTATGTGCAAATAGTGTCTGTCTGTCAAAATAAAATATAAGTTACATGAAATTACGGTCTACACATATTGCAAAGAGCTGCCACTTTGTAAATAGAATATATCACTATTTTCACTTAGTAAATAACGTCTACAGCTATTTGCACTTAGTGTAAATATCATCTATCATTAACTAAATATGCTATTTTCACTTAGTGCAAATAGCCGCTGCCAAATGAAAAAGGTCATTTCAACTTTTTATCTCACAAATCTGACTTTTTTGCAGAATTGAGATTTAAATTCACAATTGCATGTTATAAAGGGAGAATTTTGAGATAAAGGTCGCAATTACTTTTAATTTTTTTTAAATTAAAGACGCAGTACTTATTAAAAACATCAGTCTTTGTTCCCCCTCATAATTATAAATTATAACTCGCAATTGCAAGTCTATATCTCAAGTTTATAATTCTAAGAAAAGAAGTCAGAATTGCGAGATGACAGATGACAGACTCAAGGGTTTGTACGTTTATGAATGTGGCGATCTGTATAAATTCAGTCATTTTGTCTTGTGGATTATATGTAAACAATTCATATGTAAAATATATCTTAATCAGGACAGCACTAAATAAAAGTAACATGCATTTTATGATCCCAGATCTCTCTCATGCACTCAGTAAAACAGTACAATCAGTAAAAATAGGGCACAATGAACTGTATTCATTTGACGGATTAGTCCATATTTATTTTTTACAGGTATTTTACCTGTATTTTGAACTTCATTGCATTGTGTTTTAGGGTTAACGGAAATGTCTGTTAATTGCTGGATAATGTCTGGGTAATAAGCAGCCAGTACTAATTTTTTACAGTGTATTGTTAAAATTATGAAAATGTTGCATATTCTGTAAGGGGAATGAAACTTATGAGCACGTCTGTATCTTAGGATGTGTTTGCAGACGGTCAGTCTGAGAATCACCAATCACTGTTTACATGAATTGCCCGTTACAGTTTACACTCATGTCTAAATGAAATAAATGACATTAAAATTCAAAGTAATCACATTGGTAATCGAAAATACTTTTCAGATGTATTCACCCATTTAAAATGTAACTGTAATGAAATACAGTGACAAAATGGGAAAATGACAAATGGGACACCCTATGGTCTAACGGACTTAACGGACACACACACACACACACATACACACACACACACACACACACACACACACACGGCAGCCATTGTAAGTCCACAAGAGCGAAAGTGCATAAGTAGTGTGCCATTTGGAACAGGGCCTATGGCAAGCCGACTTTTATTTATTCACATATTACACTCTAAAAAATGCTGTAATTGGGTCATTTTAACCCAGCGGTTGTGTTAAATGTTTGCTTAAAACAACCCAAATCGCTGGGTTAAAACAACCCAATTGCTAGTTAAAAATTAGTTAAAGTGCTAATTCTTGATATCAAGAATTCATATCTTGTGAATGAATTAAAGTGATAACGGCTTGCCATATACAGGGCCTCAGGCTGAAGTGTTTCCTGTGCACTTCTGTCGTGTTTTTAATGCTTACCTCACAGGAAGTTCCCTCATATCCAGGCGGACACTGGCACACCTCCACAGCTCGAGCCTGTGCGCCGCTGCGAGAGCCTTCGGACGCCACACTCATGCTCACGCTGCCCAACCTGAGTGTGTGTGTGTGTGTGTGTGTGTGTGTGTGTGAGAGAGAGAGAACATGATCCAGTCACAACACAGTATATTGATATTAGTGCTGCCAATTGATTACAATGTGATTAACCGCATCATTTAGCTGCAGATTAATGCATTGAATTAATAACAGGGCTAGTGTAATAAATAGGTCCGATACAAACACATCATTTAATGATGTATATAATAACATTAATATTACTGTTGTGTGAGTGTGATAATGAAGATTAAATATTTTTCCAGCCTGCTTTTTATTTTTAAATTGGGTTAAATTAACAACAACAGAAAAGCTGAGAAAAATCAGGTTTTTTGTCAAAGACGATGATCAAAGTCGTTCGAGTCTCCAAAGCTTCAGTCCTTTCGCTCATCCTGAGTCATTCTCACTCAGTAACATTAGGCCGTTTTAATTTATATGATGTTTAATGTTTGATGATCAGGTTATTTTACATGTGCGTCAGCAATGCTTCCATCACTTGTTTCTGCTTCTTCTTCTTCTCCTGTGTTTTGACGTACCGTATAACACGGATCGCCAGAAAACTGCTCTAAGCGCTGTCATACATGACTATCCCATCAATTAAGAGGAAAGGGTTAATTTCAGCATGACCTGACAGCAGTTAAACATCTCATCTGTGTGTGATTTATAAACTGTGGTGAGCTGCAGATGTGTTTCAATCAGCTCTGAAAGCTCAGATCAGGTCCAAATCTGATTGACAATAACACAGAAATTAATGGAAGAGTTATCAGACAGATGACAGCGTTACATGTGTTTCATTAATCACGTGTTATCTGCGGTCCAAAGCCATTCAACTTCAGTTTCTAAATCCTTTTTTTCCCAGAAAAAGTCTGAAACATTAGAACTTAGACCGCAGGCTCGCAGGAGTGATGATTGGACATCCTCAAAACACGTATGACTGTCCTATAAGGACAATGGATGAAGACC
>NC_137105.1:52060846-52090846 GCF_949357685.1 Gobio gobio | reverse complement strand
AAGCTTTACTCTGCAGGACAGTCGCACTGATTTGCATATAGTCGAGACTTCATTCTGCCGAAAATCTTTAGCATGGCATGAATAAACCAAATATTATCAGAGTGCTTTTATGTGGAGACTAAATAAAGAAGAGTATGACTTGCGTCGGCTGAGCTAAGCCGACACGAATTAAACAAATTCTTGCTTGCACACAAACAGGTATGTGAACGCATCCTCAAGCGTGCATTTACACACACACATGCAGACGTAAGCGTTCTGAAAAGGCTCGCACAAACATAAACACAGCTGCGCATAAACGCACGTATACAAACACACTCACAGACATAAACAGCTCCAGTCCAGTTACACATCTACACTATAATTCTGACCAATTGTAGACAAAACAAAGACGACCGCGCTGCGCTCTGGACGCCCACATGACTGAATAGATGAGCCGAGGTGTTAGTGAAAGGCATGATTGTTGGGCTGAGCTCAGGTAATGGGATCTCTGGGTAAAGGTGAGGTCATTTAGACGCTAACACACTGTTACAGTGCAAACCCTGTGGCTCTGACTCTCTCGCATACTTTCATTTCAATGCATCCAAAGTCTAAATTAAATATTGTAATGCCTTCTTTTATGTTGGAAAACACATTCTTCACAAAATTACATTTATTTGATTTGCTGTTGGCACTTTACAATGTATTGATTCGCATAATTTTTTTTTTTTTTCAGAAATGACAGCATGTACTACTTGTGGTTTTGGTTGACTCCTCTGAGCATTTCAACTCAAGGTTACTGTCACGTTCATGTCTTGTTCTGTTTATTTTCAATGGGCCCTTTCATGCACCCAGCGCAATGTAACGGCAGGTGCGACGCAAGTGTGTTCTGCTAGTTTCAGCCGGACGCAGTTCTCATGTTCACGTCCAGCTCCTCGTTTTTTAAATATCAAATGCACTGGAGCATCTGTTCCCACATGGGCGTCTGGTCTGAACACCAGGTGTGATCAGGAGCATTGCTGGAGCTGCTATTGTGAGGAACTGAAAACACTGACCATTGACCAACACATACATAAAGACACATTTGTTCGTTAAATTAGCAAAAGGGGATTCGGACACACCCTAAGACCACCTGCGCCATGTGCTACAGACCATGAGCTCAGATCGTTAAAATAAGGCCCTATGCCACCAAGAGTTCTAGTTCGTTTTTGTTTTTTTCTTTGGGGGGGGGGGGGGGGGGGGGGGGGGGGTGTTCGAATCCAAATGAAAATGTTATGCCCTTCCTTTGTTAACTTCCCTCCATCTCGTTCACTCGGATGTACTGGCGAAACCGTTGTGATGTGTTTAAAAGAGTACCCTAAGCCCTCACAGTTAAATTAACTCTCCTCAGAGTGTATTTGAGTCCACACTAAAAAGTGTTAAAAGTAACACTGAAGCAGTGTTAAAATGAACGAGATAAGCTATTAATTGAGTGATGAACACCTGCTGTTAACAAGTCGAATCACTGAATGAAATAGTCACCATTATGTGGATCAGTGTTTGCTTTAGTTGGGACTTTATAAACATTAGTCTTTTTTTGTTGTGAACATCTTAATATTCACTGAATATTATATATAAGATATAAGTAGTTAAACATTTAATATTTGACAACTGTTTTATAATGGATACGTTTACAGGTCATACAGTGATGCAATCATGCAAACTACTCAACTTTTTTAATGTAATTTCTCCATTTTGAATTGAAAATATACAATAATTTAAATGATGTCATTCATAACGAAATGTGACGAGACAATTTGTTTTTAACATTTTTGACCTGTTAGACATACAAACAAGAGTGAATGCATAAATATTTTTCAAATTAAAATATTATTCGCAAAGGGTTTAAATGAATTACTTCACAACTATATAGGCTATAATTACACATAGAACTTATTTTACTGTTCTTATTTCTTCTTTATTCCATTAAATCCCTTTTGATCCTTAAATTATTTAATTTCTTTAAATAAAAAGACCCCCCCCCCACCACTGGGATTTAGCGGATTTGAAGCGAAAGCATTTGATGAACATACGCTCATTTTTGACAGAGGTGGCGTTTAGCGGCTTTTTTTGACAGTCAAATTTGTCAGTTTAGAGGAAGCCAAGACACATTGTCAGACAAGTTTCCAATGCTATTGTTGAAGAGAAAATTTCTGTTTAGTTTTGAGGCCTAAAGGTCGGAAAGGTCTGGCTGCATATTTCACAATGAACAGTGGAGAGAACCCGTTTATTTCACTCGATCCTATCGAACCCAGTGTGAATGTGTTTGCGATTGAACAAACGTACCTCTATGATGACATCAGGAGCTCTGATGATGCGAACCGGGTCGTCTTTGCTTTCCGTGTCATAAGAGACCGTATACACCAGCCTGCCTCCATACGCCAAGATCTGCAGACGCAAACACACACACAAGCAGGAGCAAGGGTCAGCAAACGTGTCTGTTTTTAAGAAAAGGTCGAAAACAAGTTCAACACTCAGTGATTATTGATGAAGCCACACACACACACACACACACACATCTCTCCCCTCTCTGAACAAAGTAGAGCACATTCTCCTCTCCAGGTCTTTCGCTGTTATTGGGTAACGTTGCGCTGCAGGGCAAATCAGTACAGTTAAATCAGTCCAGCACACTGAGGGATGAACCGGGGAGAACAACACTCCACCATGTGTTTTTGCATCCAATCCTGGCTTTTTACTCACACACACACGCCCACACACACACGTACAATACTCCTACACTCTCCTAGAATTCAACGGCAAATAAATCTCCGCAGATTTGGCTGGGTTTACTGCGGTGCCCTGTGAGTAGAGGTCAGAGCTCATCTCTCCAACACACCCCAGACTCGTACGGCATTCACATCGAGTGCTACTCAAAGCAAATATCAAAACGTCTTGCTTGTTACACTTTTATATGTTCTGACTGCTCATGTCTAAAGGAAGGAGGGGAGACGTTTGTCTCCAGACCAACACAAGAAAAAATTATTGATTTTTCAGCACTGCGGCTGTCCGGTCAGCCAGAAATGGCATTTGGGCAAATCGCCCAAGAAATGCCATTTTTCACGCCAAAATCAATAGGAACAATATGCAATGATGTTTGGCTTAGACAAAATTAAGCCTATTTAAGGACCATTAAGATTATTCGGTTTTCGGACATTATTTTCATGACAGTTAAGTGTATTTCCCCTCAAATTCTCATTGCCGTAATACAAAAATATGATATATACACACTGTTTGATGGGTCTTTTTTTGGAAAGAAATAATACTTTATTCATTAAGGATGCATTAAATTGATCAAAAGTGATGGTAAAGACATTTATAATGTCACAAAAGGTTTCTACTTCTGTTCTTTTGAACTTTCTCTTCGTCAAAGAATCCTGAAAAATAACATGTATCAGAGTTTCTACAAAAATGTTGATACATTGATAATACTCATAAATGTTTGTTGATCAGCAAATCATCATATTAGAATGATTTCTGAGGGATCATGTGACACTGAAGACTGGAGTAATGATGATACAAATTCAGGAATAAATTACACTTTACTATATATTCACATAGAAAACAGCTGCTTTACACTGGAATAATATTTTGCATTTTTACTGTATTTTTGTTCAGATAAAATCTAGTGTGAAACCAGTTTGACATTATTTCTTTCATACATGTACAAACGTTCTTGTTGAGAATGAACAGAGATTTAGATGTTGTGATTTATTGGAAATAATAACGTTTGTAGTCACCATGCTGGAGATCAGTGTTTGCTTTAGTTGGCCTCTTGACTCTTTAACATTCGTTTTTCTCTGGCTGTTGTGACAGTGTGTTTATAAAGCACATTTATTTTGGCAAGAAAAAATAATCAGTTATTTTGAAGGATATTGAAATCATATAGTGCATAAAATATCTCCTGCATGACTTGCACGACACCCGCAGACATCAACAATAAGCAAAAATTAATCATGCGCGAGTCAACAGAGTAATTCGTTTAGTTTGCTGAGGTCACTTAAAACACGTGTATTAATTCACATAAATGTAGTTGTTTAATAGGAACGTGATAATAGCTTCCTCTTTCCATCAAGTTGCATTGGCAAATATTATTGCGGTAATACCATAGGCTGTAAAAAAAAGATGGAAAACGCACCTTCACCATCTTCAATTGTAGTAAGTGTAGCTGCCAGTGTCTAAATGGCGCTGACATCTTAAGTCTCGAGTCGCAGTCATGAGCACGAAGTGGAGCTGCGGTATCAAGGTCCCGCCTACATTCACGCCTAATCAATCACACACCCCTGACCTTTTTGTGAAATACACAGTTATGGAGTTGTAGAAATTAAAGTTAAAGCTCCAATCTCCTCCAGAAGTTTCCGAAAAAAGTCAGTTGGTGCCTCAATGACAGTTTCGGAAAAGTCTGTTGGCGACTACTTCGCTCAGTGAAGCCGTCAATCTCAGCTGTCAATCATGATGTCACACCCACGTTTTTATAGCATCAAATAACTAACTAAAACCAAACTTATTTAAATAACAAACACTAACTAACATCTGTGTGATAAAAACAGACTATAATGACAGAAACCATCTTTGGAAAAAATTTATTTGGAGTTTAATTTGATTGTTTCGTTTGTCTATGTCCCATTAGAAGGGGGCGGGGTTTATGAGTTATACTGCATCCAGCCACCTGGGGTCGATCAAGACACTTTAGCTTCAGTTTTCAGGACTCGTGTACCACGCTTGAGTAGTAGCATGGTCAAATTAAGGTATCAGATGAAAATGCTGTGCAACTTACATTCAGTGGTCCTTCAAAGAATGGACATGCTACTAGCTTTCTTTATCATTAGTGAGTTTGTTTTGACTGCAAATAAATAAAAAACCACATACTATGACTGAGCATGAATGCATATGTAGACTCAATGGGAAAAAATTAAAAGAGAGAGTGAGAATTAGAGCATCACCCGCAGCACATCTTACAGGAAATGAGAAAGCTCAAAACTAAAGACAAGCAACTCTAGCACATTCTACCCTCCAACCTCCGCTGTGACCCCTCTCTCCATGAAATCAACCCCCGCGACGCCCCAACGACCCCTGCGTCTCAGCCCGTTTATTTTAATATCAAGTATGGGCCTGATATGGACAGAGCCCACCTACAGAGACACAAACAGGCAAAGCTCTACAAACAAAGTTTGGTTTGTTTGTGTTGTGCTCGTGACATCTACACACATCTGGAGAGAGCAGGAAAAACAAGCCAGCACATAAACACACACACACACACACACACACACATACACACACACACTAACTCATACCATGTGTGAACGCCAATGACCAGTAAAACTGTAGGCAAATATGTTGAGACTAAGGACAGATGGAAAAGCCTTCCTGTAAAAACTCAGGGAGCCCCATAAAACCAATGAAGAGAAGATTTCGAGCATGTTTGTAAGGCGTTTGTGTCTGTAATGATGGTGTTGTGATCCACTTCTAGAACTGATGCTGTCTTGCTGATGCCATACACAATCAGAGCCGCAATATTCACAATATTACACAACCTGTTTTAAAATGGTTACTACGTAATACACATAATACAGATATTATCAAATATTAAATAATGTTCAGCTGTGGAAGACATTAGACATTGCGATATAAAGCGATATATACCGTATAGCAAATCTCAATGGCTTGGTTGTTTAAATTATTAAATAAATTATTTAAATTCACAAAATGTAACTATATTATCGCACAGCTCTCTACACTGGAAAACCTTGCTATAAAAAAAGCTTAATTCCGACAGTAACATAACATTTTCCATTAAAACAGTAATATTCCATATAAAACAATGTATCCTGGGTAATATGTATCGTTTTCGGGAAAGTAGCCTACAGGAATATATTGTGAATCAACAGTAGACTGCAGGAACTACTAGTGATCTGGACCATTATTTTATTAAAACAAAGATGTTTTTCACTTTAAAATAATGGTCCAGATCACTAGTAGTTCCTGCATAGTGACTAGGTAACGCTTGATGCATTTTATGACTTTATTCATAGTAAAAAATGAAGACTGATTACATCTCAGACACACAATAATGTTCTTTATAATTTGTCAGTTAGTTAATATTAATTAGGCTAATCTCATTCAGTAATTATTGATTACTTAACAAGGAACTATCTCCTAAATTCTATATTACTTACTAACTAGTTAAGATTGTTTCTATATTAGTTAATAGAAGTAGCTATAGTGTTAATGTAATACTTCTCATTAGTCCTGCATTACTTCCTACTTCTAAAGTGTTACCGTATATAGTCCACTTGAGAGAGTGAATGAAAAGAAGAGAGTGATATCAGATACTGATGAACACCTGCTGTTAACAAGCAGAAACACTGAAGGACAGATAAACAAGAACAGAATACAGAGAAGAGACAAGCAGAAACCAGTGGAAACCAGTGTGAACTTAAGTAAAATAAGTATATTAACAGAGATTTAGATGTTGCGGTTTTATTGGAAATAATAACGTTTGTAGTCACCATGATGGGGATCGGTGTTTGCTTTAGTTGGGCTCTTGACTCTTTAACAGTAGTTTTTCTTTGGCTGCTGTGACAGTGTGTTTATAAAGTGCATTTGTTTTGGCAAGAAAAACCCAAGAGGAGGTTGATCAGGTGTTTTTGGTTATGTTGTGATGATGCCCAGATCTGGTTCACTGATCTCTTCCTGTGTCTAATCTTTAATTTTATGGGTATTTTAATTTTGTATTTATTGATTATAGTAGCTCAGTGATTCTGCAGCATGAGATCCAGCAATATTTCAGTAACCAGTTATTTTGAAGGATATTGAAATCATATAGCGCATAAAATATCTCCTGCATGACTGCATGAACACACACAGACATCAACAATAAGCATATGAATCTCAACAATAGTGACAATCAAAGGTTTCATGTCGCAATGCATGCTAGGTGCCAGCATAGTACAAAACTCCCAGCATGCATCCATTATGCAGCTGAATGGTCTTTTTTTATTGCCACCGTTGTTGAGAAAGCTTATATCATTTAATTTTTGTCATATTTTTTCTATTTTTTTATGCAATTTGTTTTGGAGATTTTCTTATTTTTATTTTTATTTACCTTTCAATTATTACATTCAATCAACAAATAATAGAATTTAAGCACATTCTTCATGTTCTTTCAACTTAAATTAAAAATAACTCACAATTTCATGCATAACCCTGTTCATTCAGCTCAGAATGCCTCACATTGGGTGTTTTTACCTACCTCTTGTTGAAAAAATTATAAAATAAGATGATATTTCATGACTCTTGATGTCCTTATAGCTCTGTATGGAGTGGATGAGCTGTTCTGCTAAAGTCAGTGTATCTTCAGAATGCATTCAGATACACATGCAGACATTATAAAATCATTTTTTGGTAAAGTTTAGTTTTAATTTTCAGCATTTTTAGGTTTTTCTATGTATACTGAAGCACTGCATTAATTCCTAAGGGGGACAAATTGACCCACGAGGGACTGATTTGTTACTTTTTGTATTTCAACCACATAAACTCCTCGGATCCAGTCATGTGTGTGTGTATTCGTGGTTCAAGTGCGACAAAAGTCTTGGACCACTCTGATGCACACTTTCTTTTCAAAAATTAATTTCGGGGCAAAATGACCCGAGGGACGGATGAGGGTTAAAAACACACATTCATAAAACAGCTATCGAGTGTTATCTTGTGTTGGATCGGCAGTGTGTCTGTTTGGAACTTATTCATTGGTAGAGCAAAAAAAAAAGGCAAAGTAACTGCCACTAAAATAATAATTATATTCAATATTAACTTATCGAACTGTTCTAACAATCTGGTCTGAATGTCAGCATTGATTATATACAACAGCTGGTTCTAGTTCTTGAATCTGATTGGCTGAGAGCATTATATCTACTAGAATCACACGGAAACTGTTTCACAATTGGTATCACTCCGCTTGTTTCTGCCGATCTAGAAACTGTTGTATAAAGAGCAATATCACATGACTGCGGTGTTATATTGCTCATTTAGCTCATTCACATCTGTGTTGATATTCGGTACAAAATCAGTCCTGAGCTTTTTGCGATGTTTTATAGGAGAACTTCGCAGGCTATGCCAAGATAATAAAACTTTTGAAACAAATCCTTTGTGTGATCTCATCTAATCGCAAAAATAGCTTTTGGTGCATGTCATTTTCTGAAACCAAACCAAAAATCTGATTTTGGGAATATTATATGCAAAAAGATTTTTCAATAAACTGAAAGTTAGCGCAAAGTTTGAGCTAACGACACATTAATCAACGTCCAGCACTGTACAGTGTGTTTCACAATAGCACACAATCTCCATCACACCGTGTGAAACACAGATCTATGTGTGAAATATGTAAAGACCCACAATTTCCAGGTAATGTGACGTTTCTCCACAGCAATTTAAACTCTCGGTGGAGAAACGTCTGGAAGTCTCAGTGTGAGCTGGTCTCTAATTTAACATTACCAAAAGAAAGCTGTTTCCATAGAGATAAACTGTGTTACTCAGTGTAAAGAGTGTATTCATATGAACTTATAGGGTCCAGCATTTAAGAGAATATGAGACATAACCACTGAAACATCTGCACGTGTTTAAGCATGTCAATCTAAATTCAGTCTTTATATGGGAAAACATTTAATTAAATTACTTAGGACGATTATGGAAGAATGTGTTTTGTGTATTTGTTGGACAATGTAATTAATGAAACAACACAACCTGATGGATCCTTCCTTTGAGAATTTAAAAGTCGATGCAAAGCACAGTCTAATATGCCTGGATATGAAAAGCCGTTTGTGTGAACGCTTTAAACTCAGAGTAATGACAACATTAGCAGTGGAGAGAGGTCAGAGGTCAGAGAACATCAGCAGCAGCAGCGCTGACCCAGTTCAACACACCACACTCCTGAATAAACAGGAAATCATATGCATGTTCATCTTGATCACTGTCCTGTCAAGTGTGTGGGTGTGTGTGTGTGTGTGTGTGTGTGTGTGTGTGTGTGTGTGTGTGTGTGTGTGTGTGTGTGTGTGTGTGTGTGTGTGTGTGTGTTATTAATCTGTTCCGGTGCTCTATGCTGATGTATAATGTGCTGTAATAATGCCCGTCACATAACCATAATACAGACATTATTCATCATCGTTATGTTCCAGGCTCATTTAGCCTTTCATTTGCCCTTGATTTAACTTTACTGTCTGCAGAGAGAGAGAGAGACACCCGGGGACTTTAAAGATGCTCATAATGGCAGTGTGGGAAATTAAATCAGATGAGTGTACAGTGTCTGAGAAACACCATTTATTTCAGACAGTGACATCAGAGTGTGTTTCGCCGGTGACTGACGCATAACATGAGAAAAAATATTCAGCTTCAGCTTCAGGAGAACAGCCGACATCCACTGAACGGGTCATGAGCACGTCAAACTGGACGATATGTGTCCAGCGCTGGACGAGTTTATTATAAACACACACTCGCGTCCGTTAGTGTTATCAGTCTACTCAACTGCTCATGACACACAGCAACACAGCTAAAAGTATTCCTGATAATGTTGGATCTTTTATTGAAAGTAGCCGTTGAGCCATGCCTTCACTAACACTCATAAGAGCTGTGTGTGTTAATACTCACTGCGACCGCTTCATCCGTCCTGACGGGACGCTTCTCTAGTGCTGTGAAGTTAATAAAGGGCCGTTTACTCTGAAAGTGTGTCTGTGTTTATTCCTGTGTAAACGTGCAGATGGACCTTTCAAAAACAGCTGAAGACGCTCTTCCACAAGCACTGAACTAATCCATTAAATCAATAAAACATGCACTTTATGGAATAAAGGATAGGATATATATTAAGAAAGCACTGTAAATGGACTCAACGCCAATTCATATGATCATTTCCACATATATAACTCACCCTAAACAGATACACACACACACACACACACACACAGAGAGAGAGAGAGAGAGACACACACACACACACACACACACAGAGAGAGAGAGAGAGAGAGAGAGAGAGACACACACACACACACACATACACGTCTATATTACCAACAGGGGACCATCACTCCACACTGACCAAGAGGGGACTTGTGTTTCTAGTCATTTTGAAGAAACAAAACTTAGATACAAAATTTTGTTTTAAGGTCTTTTTTCATAATATAACTTCAAATAAGCATTTTTTTTTTTTTTTTTTAAACATGCCAAGAGGGGACCTGACCGATGTCTACCTATCCAACAGGGGACCTCCATAGCCTGCAATGGAGCTGTGTGTGTGAAAGGGAAGAGAGCTGGCAGTCAAGTCTGTCTTCATTATTTAATATATATATATAATTATATAATGTTCACACAGGCATCAGGGAACACAATGAGCACACAACGGAGAAAAAGCCATGTTGTGGACATTACAGAAAAGAATTTAAGAAATTAAAAAATTCTTAAAATTAAGAATTATCTTTAAGAAATTCATTCTCTGTTGTGTCTTCATACTTACAGTATATGATCCGTCCACATCTCTCATTTAAGCTTATTTTCAAGAACACCAACACTGTAAAAAAAATCAGGTCTCCAATTGAAAATTTTCTAGTGAGCGATCTCATCTACATTTTTTAGTTGGCCAAATTGAATTTCTTGAATTTTAATTGAATTAAAGTGCATCAATTTACAGAAATTAAATTTGGCCAACTGAAAAATTTAGATGTGACCGGTCACTAGAACATTTTCAATTGGAGACCTGAATTTTTTTTACAGTAAAGGTATTTCAATGTGTGATTTATTTTTCATTAAAACATAGTTTCTGCTCTCTAAAATCCCCAAAAATGTCCTTTGTTTTTGAGATTTTTAGAGTGAGATTTGATTTCTTGCACCAATAAAAAAATAAATAAATATAGGACTGGACAAGCAGAAATTGTTCTTTAAGGTAATAATCACAGGTCATCACTTTATATATAAATAGTGAAAATGTTAAACACAATGACTCGGTCCCCTGTTAGATAGTAAATCACGACACCAGTGTGTTTGCTTTGTCATTTCTTCATCTCAAACACACTGTGGAGATTTAGAGTTTTTATAGCAATAACTGAGATTTAAGAGTTAAATCAAGCAGAAATATTTCTCTAATGTATTAATTGCAGATCCTCTTTGAATAATGATTATGTTAAACACAATGACTCGGTCCCCTGTTAGATAGTAAATCACGACAGCAGTGTGTTTAATTTGTCATTTCTTGCCATCTCAAACACACTGTAGATATTTAGAGTTTTTATAGCAATAACTGAGTTTTAAGAGTTAAATCAAGCAGAAATATTTCTCTAATGTATAAATTGCAGATCCTCTTTGAATAATGATTATGTTAAACACAATGACTCGGTCCCCTGTTAGATAGTAAATCACGACACCAGTGTGTTTGCTTTGTCATTTCTTGCCATCTCAAACACACTGTAGAGATTTAGAGTTTTTATAGCAATAACTGCGTTTTAAGAGTTAAATCAAGCAGAAATATTTCTCTAATGTATAAATTGCAGATCATCTTTGAATAATGATTATGTTAAACACAATGACTCGGTCCCCTGTTAGATAGTAAATCACGACACCAGTGTGTTTGCTTTGTCATTTCTTGCCATCATAAACACACTGTAGATATTTAGAGTTTTTATAGCAATAACTGAGTTTTAAGAGTTAAATCAAGCAGAAATATTTCTCTAATGTATTAATTGCAGATCCTCTTTGAATAATGATTATGTTAAACACAATGACTCGGTCCCCTGTTAGATAGTAAATCACGACACCAGTGTGTTTGCGTTGTCATTTCTTGCCATCATAAACACACTGTAGATATTTAGAGTTTTTATAGCAATAACTGCGTTTTAAGAGTTAAACAGAGGTGCCAAAAGTATTCGCATTCATAGGGTTTACAAATACTTTTGTAGAAGTTGAAGTATCAACTCAAGCTTTTTACTCAAGTAAAAGTGTAAAAGTACTGGTTTCAAAACTACTTAAAGTATAAAAGTAAAAGTAATGTAAGGGGAAAAAAATGCCATTAAAGGGGTAGTTCACCCAAAAATGAAAATTCTGTCATAATTTACTCACCCTCAAGTACTTCCAACAGGTATGAGTTTCTGTGTTCTGAAGATATTTTGAAGAATGTTTGTAACCAAGCAGATAGAGAAACCATTGACTGCCATAGTAGGGGCAAAATGCTATGGCAGTCAATGGTTGCTCTATCTGCTTGGTTACAAACATTTTTCAAAATATCTTCAGAACAATGAAACTCATACAGGTTTGGAACAACTTGAGTGTGAGTAAATGACGACAGAATTTTCATTTTTGGGTGAAGTATCCCTTTAAGGACAAAATATTAGGCCGCGCCACAGTGTATACCCCACCTCCTCAAAAAAAAAATGTTTCTAAAGGCCATAATGACTATAATGTTATATTAAAAAGTTAATGTTGAAATGTTTTAGTTGTATAGGCTACCTGTTTCAGCTGCATATATTCCCATTGAAAATGAACGCATTTTAGGACAATGCAAATACATTAAAGAACCATATGTGTACTGAGCAAAAAATCTAAATTCAGAGACATGTTATCAATAACCATTATTTGAATGTGTGATCAGTGTGGCCAGATTGGGTCGACAATTTCCAGCCCAAAAACTCACCAAATGTACATTTATATGCAAAAAATGGTTATTGATAACATGCCTCTGAATTTTGACTTTTTGCACCTTTACAATACTTATAAGCAACTAGTCACTCCAAGAAAAATCCCAAAACTTTAACTGCCAAAATAATGTGATATTATTATTTTATTGCCATACCAATCAATGTTGATAAGTTACCATTTTATCTCCTTAAAACATAACATTGATGATAAAAAAATCTATTTCCCAGTAAAACGGATCAAATATGACTATATGTCCAAGTAGAAACTGTCAAAACGGCATTCCCTCAGAAAAAACACAATTTATGTGCAAAAAGTGCCCAATATAGAGATTGGAAAAAGCAATGTAATAAACAGGCATTTCACACGTTAATGCTCACACCACTTTCAAAATGCGTAATTCATTGATACTATACAATAATCCGCCAACAAAAAATAACAATGCGTTTACCATTGTGTTGCACTTTGCGTTCACAAAACTACAGTATGTCTTTCGTGAAGTACATGGCACACGCACAGTCAGAACGGATTAATGGTTGATTTAAGCCTCTTTCAGCAGCTGTCGGGGTTGAGTTGCAGATGTCCTAAGTGTGTGTATATATGATGATGGACTGGAGTCATGGTTATATTTATAAAGAGTCTTCGAGTCACAGGTGTAATTCACGTTTGAGAGTTGAGTCACTCTCCCACTCTTTACTGTAGATACAACTTACTGTATATTTATGCCACTGGCATAGCGATCACTGGAATATACAGCTACGAGTCATTGCGCTAAAAACCCGGCTAAAGTCATGAATGAGCACGTCTGCCTGCTGATCGCTGATTGGCTGAAAGTGCGGGCTCGTCGGCGAGAACCCGCCCTATCTGGCAGCATGGTGTGTGATTTGTGCAGGTGCAGGCGTGATTGATCGCGTACAACCCAATAGGGTGTCGGAATGGTTTGTGTTTATCCTTCTCATCCAACCACAATCAAATTCACTCTGTCCGGATGGCACGATTTATCTGGATAGTTTTTTTTTTAAGACAAGCCGGAATAGAAAAATGCCGAAATGGAATAGGAGTATCGAGACTATTATAAAAATCTAAGGAGTAGAAAGTACAGATAATTGCTTGAAAATGTAAGGAGTAGAAGTATAAAGTAGGCTGAAAAATAATTGCTCCAGTAAAGTATAGATACTCAAAATTCCTACTTAAGTAAGGTAACGAAGTATTTGTACTACGTTACTTGACACCTCTGGAGTTAAATCAAGCAGAAATAGTTCTCTAATGTATTAATTGCAGATCCTCTTTGAATAATGATTATGTTAAACACAATGACTCGGTCCCCTGTTAGATAGTAAATCACGACACCAGTGTGTTTGCGTTGTCATTTCTTGCCATCTCAAACACACTGTAGAGATTTAGAGTTTTTATAGCAATAACTGAGATTTAAGAGTTAAATCAAGCAGAAATAGTTCTCTAATGTATTAATTGCAGATCATCAGATCAATGATTATGTTAAACACAATGACTCGGTCCCCTGTTAGATAGTAAATCACGACACCAGTGTGTTTGCTTTGTCATTTCTTCATCTCAAACACACTGTGGAGATTTAGAGTTTTTATAGCAATAACTGAGTTTTAAGAGTTAAATCAAGCAGAAATATTTCTCTAATGTATTAATTGCAGATCCTCTTTGAATAATGATTATGTTAAACACAATGACTCGGTCCCCTGTTAGATAGTAAATCACGACACCAGTGTGTTTGCTTTGTCATTTCTTCATCTCAAACACACTGTAGATATTCACTGTATATATTGAGATAACTCAATTTTATGGTGACTTGCATTAAAATGTTTATCCGTCTCAATTAAATTATGTGAACTGAATGACTTTTAACATTGACACTTTAGTTATTTAACCAAATGATGATTTTCAAGTCAGCAATCAACACACAACTGAGTTTTGACCTCCAAAATCTTATTATAGTGTATTTTTATGGTAAGTATTGGTGTTTTATGTTTTAAATCAAGCAGAAATCACTCTTTAAGGAAACAATTGCAGGTCACACTTTATACAGTGAACATTGGATGGTAAAACACAACGCCTGTTTGATTGCTTTGCCATTTCTTGCCATCACAAACACACTGGAGAGATTTTGAAGGTCAGAACTAAATTTTTTGGTGACTTGCATGAAAATGTTCATCCGTCTCACTTAAATTATGTGAACTGAATGTCTTTTAACATTGACACTTTAGTCGAAGATTTTCAACTAAACAATCAACACACAACTGAGTTTTGACCTCCAAAATCATTATACAGTGTATATTAAATTTAAATAAAAAATATACAATTTCTTTACAAAACAAGTTTGACTCAAGTTTGACTATCTACTGCTTATTCATTATTGTTTATGTTATATGGTCCATGTTTACATTACAGTATAAAATTGTTCCTAAGTTTTCTCCTTTTATATAGATGGTAATGACTAAATATCCTCGCACACCGAAATTTTCACACGTAAAAAAAAAGATCAAGCACGTTTACACACAGCCTCTGAAACTTTCCTTCATCAAAAAAAAAAATCTGATCAGGTTCAGTTTTCTGCATTTTTCGCATCCATAGCAAGCATTTAAAGAGGGGTTTCAAATTTCTGTGTTATTCATTTTTGTGTTAAAATTTTGAACATAAGTTGAACAGTTTAAAAAAGAAAGTGTGAACCTTCAAATTAGCAATTATAGTTCATAAAGTTTTGCTGGCGTTTGTATCTAATTGAGAAAAGAATGAATGTAAATTGAAAGATGTCGTCATTGAACGCATTTTGTGCCAAAGCAAATAAATGATCCACAGTTTAGCCACATAGGCTGATGTGATCCCTGAGTGAAGAGTTTTGAAAAAGTGATGAGTATTCAGAAATGTGTCCTAGCAGATGTTTAAAAAACCCTGTAATATCACTATTAGTAAGGGATCACATTATAATATCAGTCTATAAATGTGAGATATTTAAAGTGAACCTAAAGTATACTTGCAAAAGTGTGATTTTAGCACAATTAAATATACTTAATGGATGTTTCGCAAAAGTGTTGTTTAGTGATATTGCGTCCTTGTGTTTCTGCTGTACGTCATCAGCAACTGTCGAAGTTCAATTACAATACTCAAAATCACATGTACAGAGGATGCACAAAAGTAGATCACATAGCAAGACTGGTCTCCACGAAAACACAAGTCCCTTCTTTGCATTCCCAGAATTGCGAAACAGCCATCATTAAGAAATGTGCATTGTGCAATAAAGGAGTACTCCAAGAATAATTATAATATTTATACCAGTACGTCTCACGCAGGTCACGAGGGTTTACAATATTTGATGCTTTAATACTATCCAAAAAAAATTGTTACGGCCATTTCACACTGAACGCGACAAAGCTAGGTGAATCATTGATGAATGAAGGTTTAACACCGAACGCCACTCAAACCATCATCGAGGACTTGCTATAATTATATAATAGGCAGACATGCATTATTTCTAGTGATTTATGATTGTAATATAATTGACCGATCCAGAGCGAATGCGATCTCTGACTCATAACACTCACACACGTGGAAGAAAACGGACAGTTCTCTTCTGATAGCATATAATTCAGTGGAAAAAGAAGTAAACTTGAGAATTACATATGGCATATCTTGCTTTATTATGCTGAGATTGATCGAGCCTGGTATAAATAAATCCATACAGATCTATTGTTTTACAAAAATAATCTATTGTTTACAAAAGGAGAAAACGTGTGTACTTTAATGTAAACTTGGACCATGTGACATAAACTGAAGTTAACAGCAAAAAAATATACTATAATGCTGACTGTTGTTAGTGTTTTTTGTTGTAGGAGTTAAAAGTGTATATGTTGGGTGAATCCTCATTGTGTTCTGGAAGAATGAGTTGATTTAAGACATCAATGAAGTGTTTTGGTAGTTTTAGCACATTTTGAACGTGAAATTAACTGCTTTGCTTTGAAAGGTGTCCTAGCGATTGTAGCTGAGAGATAGACGTCAAACAGACTCAAACAAAGACCCAGAATTCTGTGGTGTTACAGCACTGTGGCTGCTGTAAATGGCTGCTGTAAGGTTTCTTTATGAAATAACAGGCACAATGGCAAAGATATTTCTGCAAAAACTCCAAAGTAATGTTCGGTTGCAGTGAGAAAGTCACAAGAGACAACTGAAAAAACTCATGCGTGTATTTAGCCTAGTGTAGATCAGCTTGCTTACACATCCCCCAAACTCCATTTACATATGAATACAGGAAAGGCCAAAGCCATTGTCTCACAGGTGAGGAACAAGCCTTACAGAGCTGTGAGACCCATGTCACAGACACAAACTTCTCAAACAAACTAGAGAAAACGCTGGGATTTACCTGGGAAAATTAAATCAATGTACACTTTTTCCAATCCCTACGACACATTTTTCAATACTTGGGTCACTTTTTTAAAACTCTTCACACACTTTTTCACACAAATTCACACAACTGAATTTCAGCTTGGCACAGCAGTTATTTTAGTGTTCAAAATGCACTAAAACTACCAAAAAGGATTCTGAGGATTCAAAGGAATCACCCAAAATTTCAATATGGTAATACTGCCGAAATGTAGCAAATTGTTTTTTTTTTATTTATTAATTTTAGTTAAGTTTTGAACATAAGTTAGGGAGTTTTGAAAAGAGAATCAAAAATTTTTCAAATTGGCCTATACAGTTCATAATGTTTTGGTGGTGTTTGTGTTGAAGTGAGAAAATAATTCTTATAAATCGAAAGATGTCGCCATTGAATGTATTTTATGCCAAATCAATGATAAATTATGACTTTAGATGGCCCCACTTTATATTAGGGGGCCTTAACTACTATGTACTTAAATAGGTACAATGTACTTATTGTGTTCATATTGTGTTGCAAAACACTTTTGCTGATATTGAGGTGGGATACGGGTAGGGTTAGGGGCATGTGTGGTTGTATTGGTAAGTTTAAAGGTAGGGTTAGATGTAAGGGAAGTGTCAACAGTGTAATTACAAATGTAACTACAGAAATTAATTACAGATGTAATTACATGCCGGTATATTTAAAAATGTAAGTACAATGTAAAGACATGTATGTACACAATAAGTGCATTGTATCAAATGGATAATTAAAATGTTAGTACATAGTAGTTAAGGCCACCTAATATAAAGTGGGTCCCTTTGGATTTTAAGATTTTATATTTCAGTATAATTCCTGCAGAAATGAGTTGATCATCGTTCTGACTTGAATGTGTTTGATCAGTTCTGAAAGCAGCTACAGAAGCAGAAACTTTCGTTTCACAACTCGTGGTCAGTCTACCTCAGATGTTTTAGACATTATGGCTGATAATCTAAATCCTTATGGAGAAAAATCAATGGGAGTTTTACTTCCTGTTTGCGTCTGTAGATTTCTCATAAATTCATCAAAAGTTTACATTATAAATGCAATCGCAAGCGATCGCTGTCTGCACCCTGTCATCATCAACACAAAGCTCTCGCTCTTCTTCACCAAATTCTGCCTCATTAGCAATTGGCAAAAACTGTAATCGACAACTATTTTGATAATCGATTTGTCGGCTTGAGTAATTTTTTAAGACAAAAGTAAAATTCTTTGATTCCAGCTTGTTTAATGTGAATATGTTCTAGTGTGTTCTCTCATATGTGACAGTAAACTGAGTTGTGGACAAAACGAGACATTCGAGGACGTCATCCTGGGCTTTTGGGAAACACTGATCCACATTTTTCGGACATATTATAGACCAAACAACTAATCGATTACTTGAGAAAATATTCAACAGATTAATCGACTATGAAAATAATCCCAAATCTAATCATTATGTACAAGTGCATTGCATTGGAACCCCTGGATATAAGCCTCCCCTCTCTATCTCTCTTAAATATTTTTGTTCTCTCTGAGAACAATAGCTATCATCAGGATACGCTATACACTGGTAGGCAGTGGCCCACCTTACCGTGACCACGATGCGGTGACCCAGAATTGATAGTTTACCCACCTCTTTTTTTACCACTACACCTCTGGTTTTAGTGCATTTTGAACACTAAAATAACTGCTGTGCCAAGCTGAAATTCAGTTGAAGTCAATGATGAAGTCAATGATGAAGTCAATGATGAAGTCAATGATGGCGCCGAGGACGGCCGCAACGTCGCAAGCTCTGCTGAAGCATTGTAGTTTTTTGTTTGTTCTGTTTATAGTTTTTGTGTTTTTTGTCTTGGATGTTGTCTGCCTTACTACGTACGACAGACAGACACTTTTGGACATTGGTTCGGCAATCGCACACCGAAAACCGGACTTTAAATTCATCAACGACGACACGCCGTTTACAAACACAGCAGCGGAACCCTTTGTCTGGGTGGCCCGGCCGCGGAGACGCGGCCGGAGAAGGGGCTGTAGAGCTGGCGTACTCGTCAGATTAAGACGCCGCGCAAACCGACCCCCGCTTCCCAGTATTTTACTGGCAAATGTTCAGTCTCTGGACAATAAACTCTGCGAGCTGAGAGCGCGGATCTCTTTCCAACGAGACACGAGGGACTGCTGCATTATCTGCCTTACAGAAACTTGGATGTCCGCTGAGATTCCAGACTCAGCCATCGAAACCACGGGGTTCTCCGTGCATCGGATGGACAGAGAAAAAGATCTCTCCGGGAAAAGCAAAGGCGGGGGTGTGTGTTTTATGATCAACCGATCCTGGTGTGATCAGAGGAACGTACACTCTATCAAGTCTTTCTGCTCTCCTGATCTGGAATTTCTCATGGTTCTGTGCCGACCATTCTGGCTACCGAGGGAATTCACCGCGGTCATCATCACAGCGGTGTATATTCCCCCACAAGCCGACACAGACCGGGCACTAAAGGAACTGTATAGGTCAGTGAGTGAGCAGGAAACCGCGCATCCTGAGGCTGCGTTTATTGTGACCGGGGACTTTAACAAAGCCAACTTCAAGCGCATCGCACCCAAATACCACCAACATGTTAGCATCAACACGCGAGGGAACCGTGTTTTAGACCACTGCTACTCCCCCTTCAAGGAGGGTTACAAGTCCCTCCCTCGCCCACCATTCGGCAAATCAGATCACGCGTCCATTCTACTTTTGCCCGCTTACAGGCAGAGACTGAAACAGGAAGCACCCGCCCTCAGAACCATCCAGTGCTGGTCAGACCAATCGGACTCTATGCTACAGGACTGTTTTGATCACGCGGACTGGGAGATGTTCCGGTCGGCCTCTGATGACGACATCGAGGTCTACGCTGATAGCGTAACGTGTTTCATCAGGAAGTGCGTAGATGACGTTGTTCCGACCAAAACAATTCGGCTGTACCCAAACCAGAAGCCGTGGATAAATGGGGATGTTCGCGCGGCACTCAATGCGCGGACCTTCACTTTTAACTCTGGTAATGCGGAGGAGCATAAACAAGCAAGTTATGCCCTCCGGAAAACAATCAAAGCAGCAAAACGCCAGTACAGGGACAAGATTGAAGGACAGTTCAACACCACCGACTCCAGAAGCATGTGGAGGGGAATTAACACCATCACAGACTATAAAGGGAACACAAACTCCACCGTGAACACCGCTGCCTCTCTCCCGGACGAGCTCAACACCTTTTATGCTCGCTTTGAGGGAAATAACACCGCCCTCACGGAGAGAGAGCTCGCGGCTGAAGATACAGAGGTTAGTGCACTCTCCGTATCTGAAGCGGATGTTACCCGATCCTTCCGGCGGGTGAACGTCCGAAAAGCTGCGGGTCCAGACGGGATTCCCGGCCGCGTCATCAGAGCGTGCGCGCGCCAACTGGCTGGAGTTTTCACGGACATTTTTAACCTGTCCCTCTCCCTGTCTGTGGTCCCCACATGCTTCAAAACGTCCACCATTGTTCCTGTACCTAAGCAGTCAAAAACACTCTGCTTAAACGACTGGCGTCCTGTTGCTCTGACCCCCATCATCAGCAAATGCTTTGAGAGACTAGTCAGAAACCACATCTGCTCTGTTCTCCCCCCCTCACTGGACCCACTGCAGTTTGCATACCGCAAAAACCGCTCCACTGATGATGCCATTTCATCAACAATTCACACTGCTCTCTCCCACCTGGAAAAGAGGAACACATATGTGAGAATGCTGTTTGTAGACTACAGCTCAGCATTCAACACCATTGTGCCCTCCATACTTGACATTAAACTCCGGGCTCTCGGCTTAAACAGCTTGTTATGCAGCTGGATCCTGGACTTCCTGTCAAACAGACGCCAGGTGGTCAGAATGGGCAGTAACATCTCCTCACCACTGACTCTCAACACTGGAGCCCCTCAGGGCTGTGTTCTCAGCCCACTCCTGTACTCTTTGTACACACATGACTGTGTGGCAACCAGTGTTGTGCGTGAACGAGTTCAAAAGAACGCGTTCATTGAACACGCTCATTTTTTCGTGAACGTTGAACTGAACGCAACACATTTTTTAATAAAGAACTTGAACGTGAATTAGTTCACATTATGTGTCATGAACGGCAGACATCACTGTAAATGAACGTTGGAATTTGTTTTCCATTGAAAACTGAGTGACATCTGTTTTCTCTTTTGAAACGCAACGAGAGAAAGTTCCTCCCTCCTGTATTCCCGCGGGTGCCGCTTAAATCATGTATCACCAGACAGAAATGGTTTTGACATTGTGTGCGCAATGCATTGCGGGCAACGTAGTGTCCGGCTGAGAATAGTTGAATAGCATACTGGCTTCCGCACAACGTTACCCGTGATGAAATGCAGCAGAGCGGGGTAGGCATAGCAACGCCGCGTAGCAGGCAACGACGAGAGCGCGGAGGGCTAGAGGAGCGAGAGAGAGAGAGAGAGAGAGAGACAGACCAAAGACGAGAGTGAGAGAAAGCGCTGCAATTTAAAAAAAAATGGCTAGTGGAAGTTTTTTGTGCCTTTGAGTTTTGCCTTCATTACCTTCATTCAAGAGTTTTGCTCATTTCATACACACACATATGTAGGCTATATATAATATCATATATATCAAATAATATATACATATTTCATATTATATATTCTTTTTTTAATTAAATGCTGGTAGATTTCATTGCACTAAGTATATAACTGGTCTACCTTGTCTGTACTGCTGCAAGTTTCATCACCTGGTAAGAAACCCACAATTGCAGTGTCATGAGCAAATGTCTACAATGAGCAGCTTCAAGGAACGTATAGTGATTTCTAGCTCGTAGTGTGAAAAAAAGTATTTATTTGAATATCTCACGAAAAAAGTAAAATGAACTGAACTTTGAACTAGTTCAGAATTAAAATTGTGAACTTTGAACGTGAACTGTTCACTTTGAGCATGTATGAACTGAACTTGAACTAGTTCAGAAAAGCTGTGAACTGGCACAACACTGGTGGCAACCCACAGCTCCAACACCATCATCAAGTTTGCTGACGATACGACGGTGGTAGGTCTCATCACTGACAATGATGAAACGGCCTACAGAGAGGAGGTGCACACTCTGACACGATGGTGTCAGGAGCACAACCTCTCCCTCAACGTCAGCAAGACCAAGGAGCTGGTGGTCGACTTCAGGAGGAATGAGAGAGAACACCGCCCCATCACCATCGATGGAGCACCGGTGGAGAGAGTCAGCAGCTTCAAGTTCCTCGGTGTCCACATCACAGAGGAACTCTCATGGTCCGTCCACACCGAGGCCGTTGTGAAGAAGGCTCATCAGCGCCTTTTCTTCCTGCGACGGCTGAGGAGGTTTGGAATGAGCCGCCACATCCTCACACGGTTCTACACCTGCACCATAGAGAGCCTGCTGACTGGCTGCATCACCACCTGGTACGGCAACAGTACCGCCCGCAGCCGCAAAGCCCTGCAAAGGGTAGTGCGCACGGCCAGCTGCATCATCGGTGGTGAGCTTCCCTCCCTCCAGGACATTTATGTCAGGCGGTGTGTGAAGAGAGCTCAGAGGATCATCAGAGACTCTAGCCACCCGAACCATGGGCTGCTCTCACTGATGCCATCAGGCAGACGGTACCGCAGCATCAGATCACGCACCAGCCGACTCCAGAACAGCTTCTTCCCACAAACAATCAGACTCCTTAACTCTTGACCCATCAGGATCATAACACACACTGGACAGAATATCACTCAGCACAACCCACTGTAGATAAACACACATTATATACACATTTATTTATCATACAGCATCTATTGCACTTTGGATTTCAATTTTTCAATCTGTGAATAATATTTTATACTGTACATTGTATATTATTATTACTATTATAGCGTAATGTATATTGTTTAGTGTATGTTTAGTGTATATTGTTTAAAGTATATGTATATTGTAAGTATGTGTATATTGTTTAAAGCTGTGAGAACTACACTCACATTGTGTAAATTATTTATTGTTTATTGTAGAGTCTACTGTGCTGTGAGTAATTGTGGGCGCATCAGTGTAATCTGATGCTGCTTTAAATGTTGTACATGTCATGTCATGACTACCATGTTGCTCGGAACTGCACCTAAGAATTTCACCTACTGTTGCACTTGTGCATATGTAGAGTGACAAATAAAGTGATTTGATTTGATTTTGATTTGATTTTGTGTGAATTTGTGTGAAAAGGTGTGTGAAGAGTTTTAAAAAAGTGACCCAAGTATTGAAAAATGTGTCGTAGGGATTGGAAAAAGTGTACATTGATTTAATTTTCCCAGGTAAATCCCAGCGTTTTCTCTAGTTTGTTTGAGAAGTTTGTGTCTGTGACATGGGTCTCACAGCTCTGTAAGGCTTGTTCCTCACCTGTGAGACAATGGCTTTGGCCTTTCCTGTATTCATATGTAAATGGAGTTTGGGGGATGTGTAAGCAAGCTGATCTACACTAGGCTAAATACACGCATGAGTTTTTTCAGTTGTCTCTTGTGACTTTCTCACTGCAACCGAACATTACTTTGGAGTTTTTGCAGAAATATCTTTGCCATTGTGCCTGTTATTTCATAAAGAAACCTTACAGCAGCCATTTACAGCAGCCACAGTGCTGTAACACCACAGAATTCTGGGTCTTTGTTTGAGTCTGTTTGACGTCTATCTCTCAGCTACAATCGCTAGGACACCTTTCAAAGCAAAGCAGTTAATTTCACGTTCAAAATGTGCTAAAACTACCAAAACACTTCATTGATGTCTTAAATCAACTCATTCTTCCAGAACACAATGAGGATTCACCCAACATATACACTTTTAACTCCTACAACAAAAAACACTAACAACAGTCAGCATTATAGTATATTTTTTTGCTGTTAACTTCAGTTTATGTCACATGGTCCAAGTTTACATTAAAGTACACACGTTTTCTCCTTTTGTAAACAATAGATTATTTTTGTAAAACAATAGATCTGTATGGATTTATTTATACCAGGCTCGATCAATCTCAGCATAATAAAGCAAGATATGCCATATGTAATTCTCAAGTTTACTTCTTTTTCCACTGAATTATATGCTATCAGAAGAGAACTGTCCGTTTTCTTCCACGTGTGTGAGTGTTATGAGTCAGAGATCGCATTCGCTCTGGATCGGTCAATTATATTACAATCATAAATCACTAGAAATAATGCATGTCTGCCTATTATATAATTATAGCAAGTCCTCGATGATGGTTTGAGTGGCGTTCGGTGTTAAACCTTCATTCATCAATGATTCACCTAGCTTTGTCGCGTTCAGTGTGAAATGGCCGTAACAATTTTTTTTGGATAGTATTAAAGCATCAAATATTGTAAACCCTCGTGACCTGCGTGAGACGTACTGGTATAAATATTATAATTATTCTTGGAGTACTCCTTTATTGCACAATGCACATTTCTTAATGATGGCTGTTTCGCAATTCTGGGAATGCAAAGAAGGGACTTGTGTTTTCGTGGAGACCAGTCTTGCTATGTGATCTACTTTTGTGCATCCTCTGTACATGTGATTTTGAGTATTGTAATTGAACTTCGACAGTTGCTGATGACGTACAGCAGAAACACAAGGACGCAATATCACTAAACAACGCTTTTGCGAAACATCCATTAAGTATATTTAATCATGGGCGTCGGAACCATTGTATGTAGGTGGGACAAGACCCACCCACTTTTTACGATCAATGATATTGGACCCACTCACTTTTATCGTCTCTAACATTCAGCACATGTCTGTTTACCTAATCCTAATCGATAAACACTTATTATTAAACACATATTAGACGCTTTATTTCCACTTTTCTAATATTTTCTTAATTTGTATTGAAAATAAATGCCTTTCCGATTTGATATGTGATGGGAAAACGGAGAAGATTGATTTCGGCGAAAGCCGGACTCGAACCGCGGGTCGATTTGTGTCAAAACTAGAAGCCGCGCGTCTTACCCCTACACTACTGTCGCTCTCAATGAAATGGCGATTGATTTACGTAATTTTGTCTTTTCGACCTATACGTTTACCAAGTAAAGCTGTATATTTGTACTTAATGTAATTGGCATCTACTCCAGTAAAAAATTTCTGAGGACCCACCCACATTTTTTTTGCTTCCGACGCCCATGTATTTAATTGTGCTAAAATCACACTATTGCAAGTATACTTTAGGTTCACTTTAAATATCTCACATTTATAGACTGATATTATAATGTGATCCCTTACTAATAGTGATATTACAGGGTTTTTTAAACATCTGCTAGGACACATTTCTGAATACTCATCACTTTTTCAAAACTCTTCACTCAGGGATCACATCAGCCTATGTGGCTAAACTGTGGATCATTTATTTGCTTTGGCACAAAATGCGTTCAATGACGACATCTTTCAATTTACATTCATTCTTTTCTCAATTAGATACAAACGCCAGCAAAACTTTATGAACTATAATTGCTAATTTGAAGGTTCACACTTTCTTTTTTAAACTGTTCAACTTATGTTCAAAATTTTAACACAAAAATGAATAACACAGAAATTTGAAACCCCTCTTTAAATGCTTGCTATGGATGCGAAAAATGCAGAAAACTGAACCTGATCAGATTTTTTTTTTTGATGAAGGAAAGTTTCAGAGGCTGTGTGTAAACGTGCTTGATCTTTTTTTTTACGTGTGAAAATTTCGGTGTGCGAGGATATTTAGTCATTACCATCTATATAAAAGGGGAAAACTTAGGAACAATTTTATACTGTAATGTAAACATGGACCATGTAACATAAACAATAATGAAAAAGCAGTAGAGAGTCAAACTTGAGTCAAACTTGTTTTGTAAAGAAATTTTATATTTTTTATTTAAATTTAATATACACTGTATAATGATTTTGGAGGTCAAAACTCAGTTGTGTGTTGATTGTTGAGTTGAAAATCTTCGACTAAAGTGTCAATGTTAAAAGACATTCAGTTCACATAATTTAAGTGAGACGGATGAACATTTTCATGCAAGTCACCAAAAAATTTAGTTCTGACCTTCAAAATCTCTCCAGTGTGTTTGTGATGGCAAGAAATGGCAAAGCAATCAAACAGGCGTTGTGTTTTACCATCCAATGTTCACTGTATAAAGTGTGACCTGCAATTGTTTCCTTAAAGAGTGATTTCTGCTTGATTTAAAACATAAAACACCAATACTTACCATAAAAATACACTATAATAAGATTTTGGAGGTCAAAACTCAGTTGTGTGTTGATTGCTGACTTGAAAATCATCATTTGGTTAAATAACTAAAGTGTCAATGTTAAAAGTCATTCAGTTCACATAATTTAATTGAGACGGATAAACATTTTAATGCAAGTCACCATAAAATTGAGTTATCTCAATATATACAGTGAATATCTACAGTGTGTTTGAGATGAAGAAATGACAAAGCAAACACACTGGGGTCGTGATTTACTATCTAACAGGGGACCGAGTCATTGTGTTTAACATAATCATTATTCAAAGAGGATCTGCAATTAATACATTAGAGAAATATTTCTGCTTGATTTAACTCTTAAAACTCAGTTATTGCTATAAAAACTCTAAATCTCTACAGTGTGTTTGAGATGAAGAAATGACAAAGCAAACACACTGGTGTCGTGATTTACTATCTAACAGGGGACCGAGTCATTGTGTTTAACATAATCATTATTCAAAGAGGATCTGCAATTTATACATTAGAGAAATATTTCTGCTTGATTTAACTCTTAAAACTCAGTTATTGCTATAAAAACTCTAAATATCTACAGTGTGTTTGAGATGGCAAGAAATGACAACGCAAACACACTGGTGTCGTGATTTACTATCTAACAGGGGACCGAGTCATTGTGTTTAACATAATCATTATTCAAAGAGGATCTGCAATTAATACATTAGAGAACTATTTCTGCTTGATTTAACTCTTAAAACTCAGTTATTGCTATAAAAACTCTATATCTCTACAGTGTGTTTGAGATGGCAAGAAATGACAACGCTAACACACTGGTGTCGTGATTTACTATCTAACAGGGGACCGAGTCATTGTGTTTAACATAATCATTATTCAAAGATAATCTGCAATTTATACATTAGAGAAATATTTCTGCTTGATTTAACTCTTAAAACTCAGTTATTGCTATAAAAACTCTAAATCTCCACAGTGTGTTTGAGATGAAGAAATGACAAAGCAAACACACTGGTGTCGTGATTTACTATCTAACAGGGGACCGAGTCATTGTGTTTAACATAATCATTATTCAAAGATGATCTGCAATTAATACATTAGAGAACTATTTCTGCTTGATTTAACTCTTAAAACTCAGTTATTGCTATAAAAACTCTAAATCTCTACAGTGTGTTTGAGATGGCAAGAAATGACAACGCAAACACACTGGTGTCGTGATTTACTATCTAACAGGGGACCGAGTCATTGTGTTTAACATAATCATTATTCAAAGATAATCTGCAATTTATACATTAGAGAAATATTTCTGCTTGATTTAACTCTTAAAACTCAGTTATTGCTATAAAAACTCTAAATCTCCACAGTGTGTTTGAGATGAAGAAATGACAAAGCAAACACACTGGTGTCGTGATTTACTATCTAACAGGGGACCGAGTCATTGTGTTTAACATAATCATTATTCAAAGAGGATCTGCAATTAATACATTAGAGAAATATTTCTGCTTGATTTAACTCTTAAAACTCAGTTATTGCTATAAAAACTCTAAATCTCTACAGTGTGTTTGAGATGGCAAGAAATGACAACGCAAACACACTGGTGTCGTGATTTACTATCTAACAGGGGACCGAGTCATTGTGTAAATCATAAATAAATCAAAAGTGGTTTGTTTAAAAAAACTCAAAAATGTATAAGGTGGTAAGTTGGGCCTTTTACACCCCATTTTACATGGGGCAAAAGTCACGCATTATTTATACAAATACTTGAGCTAAAATGTTTTTTTTTAATAATGTCTTAACACTTGTTTAAAAGAATAGTAAAGTTTGTACTATTTTCTGTTTATTTTGATAAATACAATAATATTCAATGAATATAGGCTACTGTCATTAAAATGTTAAAATAAAAAATACAAAAACAAAACTTCTAATTACATTCTGGTTGTTTAGATTTTTAAATCCTTTTTTCTTGGATTCTGTGTAGAATTTAATTGTAATGTAATGCAAAGTTTGAAACTAGTCAGGGTATCTAGTAAAGCGATGTAATGCTTGTTTCTTTAGTAAGCAGCCTGTTAAACAGCAGAGTCTCTCTGGGACAGCAGGCCATTCAAACAATAGAGGAGTGTGTGTGAACGACGTGTGTTTAAGAGCCCTTACAGTTCCTGCTCCAGCCTACAGGGGAGCTGCTGAGTATGACCTTAAACACACACACACACTTAGGTCCCCACCTGGTCATAAGTTTTAAAAAAATTACCAGAGTGTTTTTACTTAATTTTCACATGATTTAAACACACACACTTGTAGGTCCCCACTTGGTCAAAAGTAAAAAAAATCACCAGAGCGTTTTTTTAGTGTTTTTACTTGATTTTAACATGATTTAAAGCATGACCAACAGGGGACCTGAAAAATGTCCCCTCTTGGCTCAGAGGTCCCCTGTTAGTGAGTGTGTTACGACACCAAGGTCCCCTGTTAGATAGGTAGACAAGTACACACACACACACACTCTCTCACACACTCACTCACACACTCATACACACACACACTCACACGTGCACACACTCACTCACACATACACATACACACACACACACACACACACACACACACACACAGACACACTCACACACAGAGAGAGAGAGAGAGAGAGAGAGAGAGAGAGAGAGAGAGACACTCTCTCACACACTCTCACTCACTCACACACACACACATGCACACACTCACTCACTCACACACACACACACACACACACACACACAGAGAGAGAGACACACACACACACACACACACACACACACACACTCACTCACTCACTCACTCACTCACACACTTACACTCACACTTACACACTCACACAAACACACACTAACACACACAAACACACACACACACACACACACACACACACACAGAGAGAGAGACACACACACAGACACACTCACTCACCCACACACACACACACACACACACACACACACACACACACACACACACATAAACACACACACACTCAGACACACACACACTCACTCACTCACTCACTCACTCACTCACACACACTTACACACTTACACTCACACTTACACACTCACACAAACAAACACACACTCACACACACACACACACACACACACACACACACACACACACACACACACACAAGCACACTCACACAAACACACACAAGCACACACACACACACACACACACACACACACTCACTCACTCACACACACACTTACACTCACACTTACACACTCACACAAACACACACTCACACACACAAACACACACACACACACACACACACACACAGAGACACACACACACACACACACATAGATACACTCACTCACCCACACACACACACACACACACACTCAGACACACACACACACACTCACTCACTCACTCACACACACACACTTTCACACTTACACTCACACTTACACACTCACACAAACACACACTCACACACACACACAAGCACACTCACATAAACACACACTCACTCACACACCCACACATAAACACACACACACACTCAGACACACACACACTCACTCACTCACTCACTCACACACACTTTCACACTTACACTCACACTTACACACTCACACAAACACACACTCACACACACACACAAGCACACTCACATAAACACACACTCACTCACACACACACACAC
>NC_137105.1:52050846-52055846 GCF_949357685.1 Gobio gobio | reverse complement strand
TATGCTAATATGGTGGAGTCTGTCAGCAGTTGTGGGCGGAGTCTATGCTTATAGGGTGGAGTTCGTTAGCAGTTGTAGACAGGGCCTATGCTAATATGATAGAGTCTGTCAGCAGTCGTGGGCGGAGTCTATGCTAATAGGGCAGAGTTCATCAGCAGTTGTGGGCGGGGTTTATGCTAATAGGGTGAAGTTCATCAGTAGTTGTGGACGGGGTTTATGCTAATAGGGTGAAGTTCATCAGCAGTTGTGGACGGGGTTTATGCTAATAGGGTGAAGTTCATCAGCAGTCGTGGGCGGGGTTTGTGCTAATAGGGCGGAGTTCATCAGCAGTCGTGGGCGGGGTTTGTGCTAACAGGGCGGAGTTCATCAGCAGTCGTGAGCGGGGTTTGTGCTAATAGGGCGGAGTTCATCAGTAGTCATGGGCGGAGTCTACGCTAATAGGGCGGAGTTCATCAGTAGTTGTGGGCGGGGTTTATGCTAATAGGGTGACGTTCATCAGCAGTTATGGGCGGGGTTTATGCTAATAGGGTGAAGTTCATCAGCAGTTGTGGGCGGGGTTTATGCTAATAGGACGAAATTCATCAGCGGTCATGGGCGGGGTTTATGCTAATAGGGCGGAGTTCATCAGCAGTTGTGGGCGGGGCCATATGTGACGTCACACTGCTAGAATCTACAAACGGCTTATTCCGAGACACTGCTTATGATTTATGGGGATTAAAAAAAAGAGCAGTGGGTGGATTTGTACCATTATAGACTGGTTGCGTACACACACCGCCGACACACATATATGTTCAAACACCATGTAAAAGTGAATTTTGCGTAATAGGTGCCCTTTAAAGGGTATCAGTTCTGGATGCCACTCAACACTGCTGTGAGAATCCAGCACTAACTTTTCTGACCGCGTGACAAACTTTCCCGTCGCCAGACTGTGTTCTGACACTTTCATTTATTTCTGTATATTACAGCTACTGGGAAGTTTGGCATCGGACCGCAGCACCTGGAGCGAGTCCATCCCGTCTGTGGGTGTAATTTACTGATGTTCCTTAATGTTCCATTCACACTGGCGCTCTGCCTGCGCCCACCATTACTGAACAGAGCTGAGCCTCTATAATCTGACCATCACTGCCTCCTCATGAGGGTGACGCCAAACACACTTCACCTCCACTCACTCTTCATCTGTTCATCTATCCGTCCGGAGTGGTGAGAGGGATCCTGTGAAACCCTTTGCAACGATCTGTAGTCCTGCATTAAGGCTGAAGAGGGTGATTCCCCACCCGTTTTAAAGCACTGCACAGTTTGTTTGCACACTGAAGATCTGAACATGAGGAAATTGATTCAGGCTGAAACAAATCCGACAGCCGACGAAAAAAAAGATGCATGCTGGTTTTGTAAAGCGGCTTTCAAGCTGTATTTTATTTACACAGAATAAAGATACCGCATCTGATACTGGGCCAGATTTACTGGGCATCTTTCACATGAAGCGTTGCGTTCTTACACTTTAACAGCATATTATGTGTTTCTACTACTAAACTACTAAAACAATGGCTGTTGTTGCTTTCTTGGAGCATAGTGGACGTTATCGAGTGCACTCATTCAATCCCACAATGCACCGCAATAACGAGTGTACAACTGATGTACACTCGATGGCTGGAGAATACACTCTAAAAACTGTTGGGTTGAAAATGGACTAACCCAGCGATTGGGTTGTTTTAAGCAAACATTTAACCCAACCACTGGGTTAAAACATCCCAAATGCTGGGTTAGTCCATTTTCAACCCAACTTGGGTTATTTTTAACTCAGAATTTTTTAGAGCGGCAGCCCTTCTAGCACTCCGAATTCACTCACTCGTTCTCATTCACTCCTTCAAGTGGACTATATTAGTGGAGTAAGGGCATAGTGAATGAGGGTATAGGGGGCGATTTCGGACACAGCCAATCACTTGCATTAATCAGTCTTATGCACTTTATCCACTCATGGTGTTCATTCAGTAGTTGTTAGTTCCTCTTGTCTATCTTTGTGTTAATAAAACCCTTTTACTACACTTGTGTTGATAATACAGTAAGAAGTTCTACAAGTTAACCATATCTCACCAATCCTAGAGAAGTGGACTAACCCAGCGAATGGGTTGTTTTAAGCAAACATTTGACCCAACCACTAGGTTAAAACAACCCAAATATCTTTTACTACACTTCATGCTCAACAAGTTAACTATATCTCAACAATACTAGAGAATACCCACAATGAATACCCAGTTTGGTCAGATGACAAACATCCACCAATTTAGGTATTTATAACTGAGTGGACTAGTCTCTAGGATTTTTCCCATTTTGTTAAAGCTTCGCTTGGGAAGGAATCATCTGACACTCTCAGCTTAAGTGAGGTGACCGAAACTCACAAGACCGTACAGAGATCACACATGCAACTGAGACGTCCACCTACACTGGAAAAGCTGAATCACTGAGTCTCAGGATTCCTACACATTTTCCATTTTAAAATCCCATACTTTTCCAGACTCAAATTTCCAAACCTCTCTGTAGATTTTCAGACCATATTTAACAATAATGGTTCATATAGCATTATTTTTTTATAATTTATAATAACATATTTTTTTCATTGATTTTCTCGAAGTGACAGAACCACTAAAAATATACAGACTATTGCTTGTACGCAAGAAACTATTCGCACGCTCACAGGATTTCTAGTTTTGTATATACTATAACCTATTTCCTTTGTGCATCACTGCCATCTTACTATGAGGAAAACGAGAGCATGGATGCGCATGAATTAATAGAGAAAACAAAATTTTGCTTTCCTTAGTACCTCTAATATTAAGGCCTATGTCCACTTTAATGCATCCTCTGTGGCGGCGGAGAAACCATGACACACAATGGGCTGATGGCACAATACGGCTGTGTGCATTGTCCTGTTTGCCAAGTTCAAGGCTCTATAAAAAAGACTGGTACTGTAAAAAAGTGTCCAAAATTTGGCTTTCTTGAGGGTAGTACCTCTAAAATCAAGGCCTAATGTCCAATTTAACGCATCCTCTTTGGCGGCGGAGAAACCATGACATGAAATGGGCTGATGGCACAATATGGCTGTGCACATAGTCCTATTTGCAGAGTTCAAGGGTCTATAGAAAAGACTGGTACTGTAAAAATGTGTTCAAATTTAGCTTTCCTTAGGGAAGTAATTCTAATATCAAGGCCTAATGTCCGATTTTATGCATTCTCTGTGGCGGCGGAGAAACCATGACACGAAATGGGCTGATGGCACAATACGGCTGTGCACATTGTCCTATTTGCCAAGCTCAAGGGTCTATAAAAAAGACTGGTACTGTACAAAAGTGTCCAAAATGTGGCTTTCGTTAGGGCAGTTTGTCATATTTCAAGGCTATAGGTCTGCTTCAATGCATCCTCTGTGACTGTGGAGAAACCACACGGCAAAATGGGCTGATGGTGCAATAGGTGGCTCAGTGTGTTTTGTCCTATATGCTAGGTTTAATGGTTTAACATGCACATGAAGTCTGAATATTTTCTTTTATTGAAAACTAAATAGGGGCTATAGTCTGGCAGTGCAAATATTTTTCCACACTCTGCTTTCTTTTTTCCATACTTTTCCAAACTGTGTAGGAACCCTGGGGTCTACTACATGTTTCATTGCAACGGATTCACTCCTGTACTCTGCTGTTGGAAAACAGACCATTATAAAATCCCATGATGACTCACTGACTAGAAATCAATCATTAGGGGTCCTCAGGACAGGAAGAGTGCAGCTCTACAGTCTTATTTAGTCCACAGACGTGTTTTTCTAACTGAATGACTGGATTCTGGAAATCTACCACCAACGCCTTTGTCCTGTAGATGTTCAGCTGCAAGTCCCAGGGTAACAAAAGTCTCAGAAAACTTCCAAAAAAAAATCCTTGAAAGTTTCCAAAACTTCTGGAAAGTTTATAGAAACTTTGCAACCCTAGTTTCTCCATCCTCTGTGTCAATCTGTCTCCTCCAAGACATTCTGCAAATGCCTATCAGGCCATATCCAAATTATTGTCATTAAACTACATTTATGTGATTAAAGTCTAGAGAGTTGGTAATCAAATGCATTGGTTGATGTTAAGTTTGCTATTGCCATCATACGGTGCTGTACACACAGAGGATGTTTTTCCATCCCAGTGCTCTACTTTTCCATTGTTTAGCTGTGAAAACACACGCTAGACAGACATTTGACTGTTGTGCTTGTATATTGCATGTTTTGCAGCATCTTGTGCATGACAATGTTCTAAAAAAGAGAAGTTATTTTAAAGTGCCCCATTATGCTATTTTAGAGGCTCTACCACAATAGATTTACATGCATTTAAACACTCAAGAGCCCAACTAAAGCAACACTGATTACCATAATAGCAACTATATCATTCAGCGATTATGCTTGTTAACAGCAGGTGTTCATCAATGATTCTCAATAATCACTCAATTAATCACTTAATTATCTAATTAACTTTAACATTGATTCTGTGTTACTTTTAACACTCTTGAGTCTGGACTTCAATAAACTCTGAGTAGAGTTAATTTAACACTGGGGTTTTTGCTGTGTTGAGTTCAGTTGAATTCGAGATTTTGTAAGAAATAAAAGTCTTATAAAACCCATGACTTTGCTTTAGAAGGCATTTATTAACCCACTGGAGCCGTATGGATTACTTTTCTTTATTTTTTGTCTTCAAAATCTCAGGTATCATTTACTCCCTTTATAAAGCTTTGAAGAGCCAGGATTTGTAAAAAATATAACTTGTTTTGGGCTAAAAGAAAGTCGTATACACCTCTAATGGCTTGAGGGTGAGCAAATTATGGGATAATTTTTATTTATGGTTGATCTATCCCTTTAAGAGTCAGCACACAGCTAAACAACTATGTGTGAATGCTCTCACAAAAGGAACTATGACAGCATTTATGTCCTGAACACTGGCCTTGATAGCAATATGTCCTGGGTTGCACCATCTGTCGTTCAC
>NC_137105.1:52033346-52043346 GCF_949357685.1 Gobio gobio | reverse complement strand
TGGACTGCTTTGCAAATGAGAGTCAGTAAAACGCAGTATTTGCAAAAAAAGCTGCTTCTCAAAGATGGATCAATACCAACTATTTGTCCAATGTCATATTCAGAACATGTAAGTACTACAATGTATAATGTGTGTTTGCAATCACTGGGATTGATCTTATAATGGAAGGATACCATTAATTGAAATTGCTCAATATAGTCAAGAATGTGTTAATGAAAGATTGTGTCCTGAAGTAATCACAGACATGCTGATAAATCAAGTCAACGGACAACAGAAGCCTCGAGAAGTGTGTGAAACTACTTTCATAAATTCAGAATCTGACATTTCTAGTCCAAATCTTTGTTACTAATTCAAAAATGTCCTGTTAAAACTAGCAGCAACATCTGAGAAGTTGCTGGAGTAACAAGACGGATATTGCTTTAATACAATATGTTAAAGGGTTAGTTCACCCAAAAATGAAAATTCTGTCATTAATTACTTCCCTCATGTCGTTCGACACCCGTCAGACCTCCGTTCATCTTCAGACACAAATGAAGATATTTTAGTGTAAATCTGATGCTCTGAAAGGCCTCCATTGGCTCAATGCACTTTACACTCTCAAGACCCTTAAAAGACACTAAAGACTAAAGTTACAAAGTCCATCTCACTACAATGGTTCTACAATAACTTTATGAATCGGCGAGAATAGTTTTTGTGCACAAAAAAACCCTAAATAACAACTTATATAGTGATGACGATTTCAAAACACGGCCTCATGAAGCTTCGAAGCGTTATGAATCAGTGAGTCGATTCAGCAGTTTGAATCACCAAATTTCAGCAGTTTGACACGCAATCTGAATCATGATTCGACTCACTGATTCATAACACTTCGAAGCTTCATGATGCCTTGTTTTGAAATCGTCATCACTATATAAGTCGTTATTTAGGGTTTTTTTGTGCACAAAAACTATTCTCGCCGATTCATAAAGTTATTGTAGAGCCGCTGTAGTGAGATGGACTTTGTAACGACGTCTTTAATACCTTTTAAGGGTCTTGAGAGTGAACCGTGCATTGAGCCAATGGAGGCCTTTCAGAGCATCAGATTTACACTAAAATATCTTCATTTGTGTCTGAAGATGAACGGAGGTCTGACGGGTGTCGAACGACATGAGGGTCAGTAATTAATGACAGAATTTTCATTTTTGGGTGAACTAACCCTTTAAATAATCAAGTTAATATGGAGTAACTTACATATTAGACACAATATTGCCAGTTACTTTGTCCATTTTAAAGAATGGTTTCACACACAGACACACTGACAACAACCGCGTTTTGTTCTTGAATGTTTGAACAAATCGGTTGAGTGAATAATACAATGACTTGTTCATAAAAACACTCACTGTGTCTCTTGAAAAGACCAAAAACTGTTGCGTAATTTTAATTACTATGCATTAACCTTTACATAGTGTGACTATAATGTGAATATAGTCACTCAGATCCAATATAACATGAACCGAGGTTCCTAATGTTTATAGGACACACCTAAAATAAGACCAGCATGCTCAGTTGTGCGGGCGTTGTTGAGGCGTCTTACTTTCACAGACGTGGCGTGTGAGGAAGGTTCCCGCCATCCAGGGTTTCTGGTTGTAACCAGGGCAACAGTGGTCACAGCTCTCCCCACAAGTGTTGTGTTCACACTCACAGCTGAATTTCTGACATGGAAACCAAACAGTCAATCAAACCCACTGTGTGCCATTCAGAAATGATTAGAGACGAGTTTCATGGCGTATTTCTAAAAAACAGATGATCAGTGTTAAAAATGACACCTACAGAAACATGCATTAATCTATATTTGTCAAACTTGATGTTCTGATGATAGTGAAGCTAGTGGTAGACAAATATGATGACACACAGGCGCCACAAAATACAGCATTATGATCATATCAGGCACAAATGCAACTATCTAGTTATTGAATGTTTTTAACTGCTGTGTGTGCATGCTTCATAAAGGCCAAACGTGATTAGTAGTCTCTAATTAGCATCTTAATAATAAAGCTCAAGCAGTAAACCTCATTAAAAGTGCACACAGGATACTGATTATTTAGCTTTCGATGACAAACCTTGGTGTCTGTGTTGAGAGGGCAGGCCTTAGCGTGACCGTAACAGATGCACATGCCTCCTACTGATATATCCTTAATGGAGTAGTAATACTGAAAAACAAAAGCATTACGCAAACAGAAATTACTGCATACCAGTTTATCAGCACTCTTAAAACACCGGACGGTAAAAGAGGATATATTTATGTATACAGATGCAGTCGCACGGGTATATAGCCAACAATACATTAAATGGGTCAAAATTATTTATGCCAAAAATCATTAGGATATTAAGATTATGTTCCATGAAGATATTTTGTAAATGTCCTACCGTAAATATATCAAACATGTATTATTAGTAGTAATATGCATAGCTAAGGTCTTCATTTGGAAAACTTTAAGGGAGATTTTCTCAATATTTAGAGTTTTTTGCACCCTCAGATTCCAGATTTTCAAATCGTTCGGCCAAATATTGTCCTAACAAACCACACATCAATGGAAAGATTATTTATTCAGATTCCAGATGATGTATATTATATAAAATTGACCTGTATGACTGGTTTTGTGGTCCAGGGTCACATATGATGTGATCTGGACTAGGGTTGCAAAGGGTTTGAAAATTTTCCAAAAGTTTCCAAAAAATTCCCAAAAAAATTCAGAACATTTTCTGTAAACTTTGCAACCCTAGTCTGGACTGAGAAGTTCTGATGAGGAACTAATAAGTTAAACCGCCATGTTTTTCCAGCTCAAATTCCCATAACCCCTCACAGAACACAAGTTTGTGAAGCTCTTTTTAACCCAGAGTGTTTTACATGAATCTAAACAATGAATTGATCTAGATGCCGATGCTATAGGGCAGGGTTCCTCAAACTCCTCAAACTGTCCTGCAGAGTTTAGCTCCAACCCTGACCAAACACACCTGAGCAAGCTAATCAAGGTCTTCAGGATCATAGATATACATAATAAAGGCTAGATGTCTTACGGCGGAGTCTCTAACGTCATCACCGGCGGCCATCTTGTCACAGGCAAGCTTTCTGGTAGGCTCCTGATGTAAGGCGAGTGATCTGAACACAAATACTCTTATCTCGCTGAAATCTTGACGGATTTACAAATGGTTTGGTTTCTTACAAACGTTATTAACATGCCTATAATTCTGGATGCTTGAACAAATTATGAATAATTATTCATAAGTATGCAGTGTCATAACTACATCTCTAATGTTTATAACAAACCAAACAATTTGAAAATCAGTAGAAAATTGAGCAAGTTATGGTTATTTAAAAAGTACACGCACCATTAAAACACAATGTTAGGAGTGAGCGAGCTGACTGTGACAAGATGGCCGCCAGGTGCGGACGTCGACCTCCATTGGCCAGCAGCGCGGACGAGACATCTAGCCTTTATTATGGATATCTATGCTCAGGATCACTAGAAAATCACAGGATGGTGCACTTGATCAGGGTTAGAGCTAAACTCTGCAGGACAGCGGCCCTCCAGGACCGAGTTTGAGGAACTCTGCTATCAGGGGTCTGTGGTATGTGGTAAATATGACACTATTGCAAATGTACCGATCATACACCCTCATGGTGTTCGTCACCATTGTTTCGAGATGTGGCATTGAAACAGATCAATGTGTTTGACAGACACAGTGTTAAAGCGATAGTTTGCCCAAAAATGAAAATTGTCAGTTACTCAACATCGTTCCAAAGCTTTTGTTCATCTTCAAAACACAAATGAAGATATTTTTTTATAAAATCTGACTGATTTCTGTCCCTCTACTGAGAGTCCACGCTTCAAAAAGTTCATAAAGGTAATGGGTTAAAAAAAAACGAAGGACTTGTCCAAACTAATATGTTTTCGTTTGAAAACTCAACTTTATTTCAATGTTTTGGCCTTCCGTAGAGACGGTGTTTGTGCCACTGAAGACAGAGCTTTTTGAACATGTTCTCCCAAATATGCTGGGATTATAGATTGGGATTATGCAGATATGTATGGCAAGCCGTTTTGACTTTTATTAATTCACAGGATATTAATTCTTGAAATCAAGAATTCAATTGCCACTAGAGACGATGCTAATTTCTGATATCATGAATGTGATTTTTACTAGTAAGAAAGCCATTTTAGATTGATATCAGGAGTTAAATTATTGATATCAGAAATGCTACTTTTTTATATCAGGAATTGAATTTGAATGGCAGCCTATGGTGACATTTCACTAGTGAAAATTCAATTGTTGATATAAAAAATTAGTATATTAACTAGTTAAAAATTAAATAGTTGATATCAAGAATTCATATCCTGTGAATGTATAAAAGTCAAAACGGCTTGCCATATATATTCTTGGGATTATGCAAATATTCTCCCAGATGAATTTGAAATTGGCATTTTCCCATTGTAGTGTGGACTGTGAAAATGGAGCTATTACAAAACTATGACACGATGATGTTTAGTCACGTGACCAATCTTGTACCCATAATATCTACACTGTAAAAAAAATCCCTGTAAAATTTACAGTAAAAAACGGCAGCTGTGGTTGCCAGAACTTTTTAGGTTTTATGGGACAGCACTTAGTTTTCTGTCTATTTTACACTTCAAAACCATAATAATTACATGTATGCTGTAAAAAAAAAAATCTGTTAAATTTACGGTAAAAACTGGCAGCTGTGGTTGCAAGAAATTTACCGTAAAAAATATGGTAGCAATATTTTAGGTTTTACAGATTTAAGTTAAATTTACAATTAAAAAAAGTATTTCATTAAATTAAATAGTGTTAAATTACCAACCTATTGAAATACTAATATTTGTCATGTACCTTTGATATAAACTGACCACCAATCACAGTGGAGATGAGAGTCACATGATCAATCAAAGCTTTGGGAGGACAATACTCATATATAGAAGGTGCACAGCGTCATTCACACACACACTAAACGCCATCATGGTAATGCTGGGTACACACAAAAAGATTTTTAAACTTTTATAAGAGTTTCAAAATGTGAGAGACCACAAACATGATGATAAAAAATCAAAGATTTAACCGTTTTGTTCCCCTAGTGTGTGGAGTGCCGCAATGTGACCAGGAAAGCATACCACACACGAACAGATTCATTCACAAATAACAGAGTCCTGCCTGTGAACACAGGAAATCTCGCAAAATCTCTCGCATCAAATCATCTCAAACGTGATAGTCAAGATAATCGGGACTTTACCGAGGATTGTCGGAAGGGGAAATCGGCCCCAAATCGCCCTGATTATCTTTTTGTGTGTTCCCAGCATTACACACATGACATTTTAAAAATGAAATAAACATTAATTTAACAACATTAGATGTAACATAAAACCCTAATGTTGATAACTGATTAGACAAAACTAAGAAACAGTCATTTCAACGAAAATACATCAAATGTGAATTGTCACTCAGGGAATTCTGGGAAGGTCAATTTATGGTTTTTCACTGTAAATTACATGATTGACTTGTTCTTTTTCACTTCCAAAAACTGTAAATTTAATGGTATTTTACAGTAAAAGTTAGATCTATTAACCAATCTGTTAAACAATTCATTTTTAACCGTAGCATTTTTACAGTCTTTTACCGTTAAAATCATGATCATTTTTTACAGTGTATGGTTATATCGCCATTCTTGTGCCTGCTATTTACTTTCATAGTAAATATTCATATCACATTCCTCCAAAGAGGACAGAAAATGACTCGCAATTTCTGACATTCGGCAAAACATGATGAATATGATGAGTTTGTCCTCTGCTTTTAACCCATCCGAGATAGTGCACACAAATTAGGACTAATGAGAAGTGAACACACACACACACACACACACTCACACACACACACACACTGCAAACTGTGGACAGTGGAGCAGTCGGTGGCCATTTTTGCTGTGGGAGCGATTGGTGGTTTGGGGGCTTACTCAAGGGCACCTCAGTCATTTCCAGCCGGAATTGAGAATCGAACCTGCAACCAGTCAGACTCTAACCATCAGGCCACAGCCATTTGTATTTCAAATATGAACAACATCAGGGCGAGTCATTTTGGCTGAACTAACCCTTTAAACTGGGAAAGTCAACTTGCTATACTTTAAACGAGAATGACACACATCACCTTTAAATCAGCCATGCTTCACAGACTACAAAACCACTCTTTGAATGAAATAATCTGGGTACATTTATCCAAATTGCTCAATGCACGTGAGAAACATAATCCTGCGTTTCATAACGCGACTCTTCTTTGATGGAAACAGGTCAATCAGCGAGTTAATGAGTTTGTGGGAGGAAGTGGGTGGGTGGAGGCGTGTGATATGGTGTCTTTGAGGGAAAGAGCGGGCCGATTTGTTAATTACTGTGTGATTTTAATTAAAACCCATCTGTCTGAGGAGGAGAGGCTCGTAATGGATGAGGCGGCCCGGGCAGCATTAGCTCCAACCATCCACACACACACAGATGGCATACGCATGACACCGTGCGACGACACACACACTCTCTCAGCTCCAGCGGAGGCACTCACCCGTCTGCTGACGATGGCGTCGATGTCCCGGGGGTCATTGAGGGCGAGGGTCATGAGGTCGGCGTTTAGGGTGCGGATCCTCTGGAACTGCAGGCGGATGTAGCGCGCCGAGGTGAAGTTGAGTAACGTGGGCGATGGATCGTCTGCGCTGGGACGGCCGTTAATTAGTGAGGTGTGGATCTGAAAGAAAACAGGAAATGATGAATTGTACCAAGTGACTGTCTTTATGAGTGAGCCCTTGAATCATTCTCTCAACTGCGGAGCGGTTGTGCAACAGTTTCTTTGTTGGTGGGCATAAAAATAGACAACGCTCTATGTGTACAGGTACATAGTTTAAAACTTGCCTTGCCTATATACACTCACCTAAAGGATTATTAGGAACACCACACTAATATTGTGTTTGACCCCCTTTCGCCTTCAGAACTGCCTGAATTCTACGTGGCATTGATTCAACAAGGTGCAGAAAGCATTCTTTAGAAATGTTGGCCCATATTGATAGGAGAGCATCTGCAGTTGATGGAGATTTGTGGGATGCACATCCAGGGCACGAAGCTCCCGTTCCACCACATCCCAAAGATGCTCTATTGGGTTGAGATCTGGTGACTGTGGGGCCATTTTAGTTCAGTGAACTCATTGTCATGTTCAAGAAACCAATTTGAAATGATTGGAGCTTTGTGACGGTGCATTATCCTGCTGGAAGTAGCCATCAGAGGATGGGGACATGGTGCTCATAAAGGCATGGACATGGTCAGAAACAATGCTCAGGTAGGCCGTGGCATTTAAATGATGCCCAATTGGCACTAAGGGGCCTAAAGTGTGCCAAGAAAACATCCCCCACACCATTACACCACCACCACCAGCCTGCACAGTGGTAACAAGGCATGATGGAGCCATGTTCTCATTCTGTTTACGCCAAATTCTGACTCTACCATCTGAATGTCTCAACAGAAATCCAGACTCATCAGACCAGGCAACATTTTTCCATCTTCAACTGTCCAATTTTGGTGAACTCGTGCAAATTGTCGCCTCTTTTTCCTATTTGTAGTGGAGATGAGTGGTACCCGGTGGGGTCTTCTGCTGTTGTAGCCCATCCGCCTCAAGGTTGTGTGTGTTGTGGCTTCACAAATGCTTTGCTGCAGACCTCGGTTGTAACGAGTGGTTATTTCAGTCAAAGTTGCTCTTCTATCAGCTTGAATCAGTCGGCCCATTCTCCTCTGACCTCGAGCATCAACAAGGCATTTTCTCCCACAGGACTGCCGCATACTGGATGTTTTTCCCTTTTCACACCATTCTTTGTAAACCCTAGAAATGGTTGTGCGTGAAAATCCCAGTAACTGAGCAGATTGTGAAATACTCAGAATTGCTCAAAATTGCTTAAATCCCCTTTCTTTCCCATTCCGACATTCAGTGTGGAGTTCAGGAGATTGTCTTGACCAGGACCACACCCCTAAATGCATTGAAGCAACTGCCATGTGATTGGTTGATTAGATAATTGCATTAATGAGAAATTGAACAGGTGTTCCTAATAATCCTTTAGGTGAGTGTATATTGATATAACAAGTGCCATAAAGGTCACCAAATTGCATAGCATACCAAAAAAGTAAAAATGTTTTAAAAAATCAAAATGTAAAATAACTAATAAACAAAATAAATAAAATTAATTAATACGATCTATTGACAACCGTAATGTTGTTCCAAATGCAGCTCAAGGAAGTGATGTGTGTGTGTGTGTGTGTGTGTGTGTGTAGTACTGAGCTGTTTTTCTTGGGTTAATGGTGTGTGCTAATTAGTGCTGTGTGAGTTTATGATGTCTGTTTTTAAAGAAGATAGGGCAATATTTGAGTCCAGGCTTGATCTCCCCGCCCACCTCCCTCATTAGTATGGTACACACACACACACACACACACACACACACGCAATACAGTTCAATGTAGTCCTATGATCTGACAGCTGTAAATCTGACTTTCAGAAAACACACACACATTAAAACTGCTGCTGTAGGAGAACTTCCATCTCATCCATCATGCCTGTGTGGGTGTTGGTGTCAGCCTGCTATTAGCTGTGTGGGGAGGTTAGCAGCTGTATTAATGCAAACATGCATAATTCTACATGTGTTTGGTTTGTATGTAAATCTGCTCTGATATGTGTGTAAATGAGTGTGTTATTGTGTGGGCTCTGAATGAGAGGGGCACTGGAGTTTGCCTACAGTACGTGTGTGTGTGTTTGTGTGTGTCTGTGTGTGTGGTTGTGAATATATTTTATCTTGTCTATTTTCTCTAATTAAGAATCACAACTAACGAGGAAACTTAAGACGCAGTCGAGTGAGCATTTAAATGCATTTAAAGAGACAGTGAGCACAAAAATGTCATCATTTATTCTCCCTCATGACTTTCCAAACTCATACGTGTACATTGTAGCAAAATAATTTCAATAGATTTCTATGATTTTAGATTTTTTTCTGTGAGTAGTCAGGTGGGATAATGTATGTTCAGATTACCCGTGTGAGGTTAGCCATTTATAACACGAGGTCAGAAAAGCTGGTAAAATGGCAATGAAGAGTGGGCCATATAAACAATTTGCTTCTCTTTTTACGATTTCTACTTTGGACACAGTATCACCTCATGGTCTTCATGAAGAGTTTAACATTCGTCCTGTCCTTTAATGATTTATAATTGGCTTTAATCATTATTTTGTGATATTCTGTTGGGTGCAGGATTGTCATAATGTGTTGCAGTATAGTGTTTGTTGTTAGAAATGGTTATTTTGATGTTTTCTCTTTCAGTCTAACCCTTTACTCATCATTTTGGTACTACATGTGTATATAAATGGGAATGGAAATCTGAATTATGTAACCTTGATTAACATAATAATGAATTTAAAGCAAAAAAGTTAAAAGGATGATATGACCCCTTCAGAAGTCAATCCTGGCATTGAACCTTCTCATTAGGCTGTTTCTCACCTCGCCGTTCTCCAGAGGATGGATTTTGGAGTAGAAGGAGGTACAGATGACCTCATCATCATGCGTGTAGGACGGCGGGCCTGTCCTGGGGCTGATGTTGAAGCGTGTGAAGCACTCCGTGTCTGTGATAGCGTAATACTGCCACGGCGTGAATGTTTCACCGTCCAGAGAACGTTCCAGAATCCAGTTTCCAGGCCGAGGCGAGTTTGCAGCCTTCAGGATCACATAAGCGATCTGGAAGATCTGTGTGAGAGGAGAACGAGGAACAGAACATTAATTCCCATTCAGCCATTCCCTGGGTTAAAACAGCCCATTCACCGGGTTAAAACAACCCATTCACTGGGTTAAAATAGCCCATTCCCTGGGTTAAAACAGCCCATTCGCCGGATTAAAACAGCCCATTCACTGGGTTAAAATAGCCCATTCCCTGGGTTAAAACAGCCCATT
>NC_137105.1:52023346-52025846 GCF_949357685.1 Gobio gobio | reverse complement strand
CGGCCACAGGGTCATGGAGGACCAGTGGAGAACCGGCCACAGGGTCATGAAGGACCAGTGGAGAACCGGCCACAGGGTCATGGAGGACCCGTGGAGAACCGGCCACAGGGTCATGAAGGACCAGTGGAGAACCGGCCACAGGGTCATGAAGAACCAGTGGAGAACCGGCCACAGGGTCATGGAGGACCAGTGGAGAACCGGCCACAGGGTCATGAAGAACCAGTGGAGAACCGGCCACAGGGTCATGAAGAACCAGTGGAGAACCGGCCACAGGGTCATGAAGAACCAGTGGAGAACCGGCCACAGGGTCATGAAGGACCAGTGGAGAACCGGCCACAGGGTCATGAAGGACCAGTGGAGAACCGGCCACAGGATCATGAAGAACCAGTGGAGAACCGGCCACAGGGTCATGAAGAACCAGTGGAGAACCGGCCACAGGGTCATGAAGGACCAGTGGAGAACCGGCCACAGGGTCATGGAGGACCAGTGGAGAACCGGCCACAGGGTCATGGAGGACCAGTGGAGAACCGGCCACAGGGTCATGGAGGACCAGTGGAGAACCGGCCACAGGGTCATGAAGGACCAGTGGAGAACCGGCCACAGGGTCATGGAGGACCAGTGGAGAACCGGCCACAGGGTCATGGAGGACCAGTGGAGAACCGGCCACAGGGTCATGAAGGACCAGTGGAGAACCGGCCACAGGGTCATGAAGAACCAGTGGAGAACCGGCCACAGGGTCATGAAGGACCAGTGGAGAACCGGCCACAGGATCATGAAGGACCAGTGGAGAACCGGCCACAGGGTCATGGAGGACCAGTGGAGAACCGGCCACAGGGTCATGAAGCGGCCGAGGCTCATTGATGCCCGTGGGGAGCGAAGGCTGGTTATTCCCTGTGTGTGTGTGTGGCTCTTTCAGCAGAAAATGCGCCGCCACAAAGCACAAATGCTTCAGGAATGGTTTGAGGCATTGACTCTGCCTCCAAATTCCCCAGATCTCAATCCAATCGAGCATCTGTGGGATGAGCTGAACAAACAAGTCCGATCCATGGAGGCCCCGCCTCACAACTTACAGGACTTAAAGGATCTGCTGCTAACATCTTGGTGCCAGATACCACAGCACACCTTCAGGGGTCTAGAGGAGTCCATGCCTCGACGGGTCAGGGGGACCAACACAATATTAGGTCATAATGTTATGCCTGATCAGTGTATTTTCCATACAAAGTAAAATGTAGCCTAATTATTTTAGTAATGCAATAATGTAGCACACGGACTAAAGCGAACACCTGCTCCTCCAGACGTCAGCTTGTCAGTTGTCCATGATTTAGGAATGATAATGAATAATGAAGCATAAAACACCATATTTTCTGCTCTTGTGAGAGAAAGAGAAAAGTCACGAAAGTAAACTTCAGATTAATTTAAATAATAACAGCCTTTAAATAATTCTACTGTTGGTCACACTTTATTTTAGGGTTAATTCTCACTAACTAGTTGCTTACTATCATGCATATTAGGATATTGTCTGTTTATTAGTACTTATAAAGCACATATTAATGCCTTATTCTGCATGATCATATTCTACATCATTAATATAAACTTAACAACTACACTCTAAAAAAATGCTGGGTTAAAAATAACCCAAATTGGGTTGAAAATGGACTAACCCAGCAATTAGGTTGTTTGAACCCAGCGATTAGGTTGTTTTAACCCAGAGATTGGGTTGTTTTAACCCAGCGATTAGGTTGTTTTAACCCAGCAACTGGTTTGTTTTAAGCAAACATTTAACCCAACCGCTGGGTTAAAACAACCCAAATGCTGGGTAAAACAACCCAATTGCTGGGTTAGTCAATTTTCAACCGAACTTGGGTTGTTTTAACCCAGCGATTAGGTTGTTTTAACCCAGCAACTGGGTTGTTTTAAGCAAACATTTAACCCAACCGCTGGGTTAAAACAACCCAAATGCTGGGTTAAAACAACCCAAGTTGGGTTGAAAATGGACTAACCCAGCAATTGGGTTGTTTTAACTCAGCGATTGGGTTGTTTTAACCCAGCGATTAGGTTGTTTTAACCTAGCAATTGGGTTGTTTTAAGCAAACATTTAACCCAACCGCTGGGTTAAAACAACCCAAATGCTGGGTAAAACAACCCAAGTTGGGTTGAAAATGGACTAACCCAGCAATTGGGTTGTTTTAACTCAGCGATTGGGTTGTTTTAACCCAGCGATTAGGTTGTTTTAACCTAGCAATTGGGTTGTTTTAAGCAAACATTTAACCCAACCGCTGGGTTAAAACAACCCAAATGCTGGGTTAAAAATAAACCAAGTTGGGTTGAAAATGGACTAACCCAGCAATTGGATTGTTTTAACCCGGCGATTGGGTTGTTTTAACCTAGCAATTGGGTTGTTTTAAGCAAACATTTAACCCAACCGCTGGGTTAAAACAACCCAAATGCTGGGTTAAAACAATCCAATTGCTGGGTTAGTCCATTTTCAACCCAACTTGGT
>NC_137105.1:51953346-52018346 GCF_949357685.1 Gobio gobio | reverse complement strand
GTCAGTTTAAGGGTAGGGTTAGGGTCAGGTGTGGTGGTGTGGGTCAGTTTAAGGGTAGGGTTAGGGACAGGTGTGGTGGTGTGGGTCAGTTTAAGGGTAGGGTTTGGGACAGGTGTGGTGGTGTGGGTCAGTTTAAGGGTAGGGTTAGGGACAGGTGTGGTGGTGTGGGTCAGTTTAAGGGTAGGGTTAGGGACAGGTGTGGTGGTGTGGGTCAGTTTAAGGGTAGGGTTAGGGACAGGTGTGGTGGTGTGGGTCAGTTTAAGGGTAGGGTTAGGGACAGGTGTGGTGGTGTGGGTCAGTTTAAGGGTAGGGTTTGGGACAGGTGTGGTGGTGTGGGTCAGTTTAAGGGTAGGGTTTGGGACAGGTGTGGTGGTGTGGGTCAGTTTAAGGGTAGGGTTAGGGACAGGTGTGGTGGTGTGGGTCAGTTTAAGGGTAGGGTTTGGGACAGGTGTGGTGGTGTGGGTCAGTTTAAGGGTAGGGTTAGGGACAGGTGTGGTGGTGTGGGTCAGTTTAAGGGTAGGGTTAGGGTCAGGTGTGGTGGTGTGGGTCAGTTTAAGGGTAGGGTTAGGGACAGGTGTGGTGGTGTGGGTCAGTTTAAGGGTAGGGTTTGGGACAGGTGTGGTGGTGTGGGTCAGTTTAAGGGTAGGGTTAGGGACAGGTGTGGTGGTGTGGGTCAGTTTAAGGGTAGGGTTAGGGACAGGTGTGGTGGTGTGGGTCAGTTTAAGGGTAGGGTTAGGGACAGGTGTGGTGGTGTGGGTCAGTTTAAGGGTAGGGTTAGGGACAGGTGTGGTGGTGTGGGTCAGTTTAAGGGTAGGGTTTGGGACAGGTGTGGTGGTGTGGGTCAGTTTAAGGGTAGGGTTTGGGACAGGTGTGGTGGCGTGGGTCAGTTTAAGGGCAGGGTTAGGGACAGGTGTGGTGGCGTGGGTCAGTTTAAGGGTAGGGTTAGGGACAGGTGTGGTGGCGTGGGTCAGTTTAAGGGTAGGGTTTGGGACAGGTGTGGTGGCGTGGGTCAGTTTAAGGGTAGGGTTAGGGACAGGTGTGGTGGTGTGGGTCAGTTTAAGGGTAGGGTTAGGGACAGGTGTGGTGGTGTGGGTCAGTTTAAGGGTAGGGTTAGGGACAGGTGTGGTGGTGTGGGTCAGTTTAAGGGTAGAGTTAGGGACAGGTGTGGTGGTGTGGGTCAGTTTAAGGGTAGAGTTAGGGACAGGTGGGGTGGCGTGGGTCAGTTTAAGGGTAGGGTTAGGGACAGGTGTGGTGGCGTGGGTCAGTTTAAGGGTAGGGTTAGGGACAGGTGTGGTGGCGTGGGTCAGTTTAAGGGTAGGGTTTGGGACAGGTGTGGTGGTGTGGGTCAGTTTAAGGGTAGGGTTAGGGACAGGTGTGGTGGTGTGGGTCAGTTTAAGGGTAGGGTTAGGGACAGGTGTGGTGGTGTGGGTCAGTTTAAGGGTAGGGTTAGGGACAGGTGTGGTGGTGTGGGTCAGTTTAAGGGTAGGGTTAGGGACAGGTGTGGAGGTGTGGGTCAGTTTAAGGGTAGAGTTAGGGACAGGTGGGGTGGTGTGGGTCAGTTTAAGGGTAGGGTTAGGGACAGGTGTGGTGGTGTGGGTCAGTTTAAGGGTAGGGTTAGGGACAGGTGTGGTGGTGTGGGTCAGTTTAAGGGTAGAGTTAGGGACAGGTGGGGTGGTGTGGGTCAGTTTAAGGGTAGGGTTAGGGACAGGTGGGGTGGTGTGGGTCAGTTTAAGGGTAGAGTTAGGGACAGGTGGGGTGGTGTGGGTCAGTTTAAGGGTAGGGTTAGGGACAGGTGGGGTGGTGTGGGTCAGTTTAAGGGTAGGGTTAGGGACAGGTGTGGTGGTGTGGGTCAGTTTAAGGGTAGAGTTAGGGACAGGTGTGGTGGTGTGGGTCAGTTTAAGGGTAGGGTTAGGGACAGGTGGGGTGGTGTGGGTCAGTTTAAGGGTAGGGTTAGGGACAGGTGGGGTGGTGTGGGTCAGTTTAAGGGTAGGGTTAGGGACAGGTGTGGTGGTGTGGGTCAGTTTAAGGGTAGGGTTAGGGACAGGTGGGGTGGTGTGGGTCAGTTTAAGGGTAGGGTTAGGGACAGGTGGGGTGGTGTGGGTCAGTTTAAGGGTAGGGTTAGGGACAGGTGTGGTGGTGTGGGTCAGTTTAAGGGTAGGGTTAGGAACAGGTGTGGTGGTGTGGGTCAGTTTAAGGGTAGGGTTAGGGACAGGTGTGGTGGTGTGGGTCAGTTTAAGGGTAGGGTTAGGGACAGGTGGGGTGGTGTGGGTCAGTTTAAGGGTAGGGTTAGGGACAGGTGTGGTGGTGTGGGTCAGTTTAAGGGTAGAGTTAGGGACAGGTGGGGTGGTGTGGGTCAGTTTAAGGGTAGGGTTAGGGACCGGTGTGGTGGTGTGGGTCAGTTTAAGGGTAGGGTTAGGAACAGGTGTGGTGGTGTGGGTCAGTTTAAGGGTAGGGTTAGGGACAGGTGTGGTGGTGTGGGTCAGTTTAAGGGTAGGGTTAGGGACAGGTGGGGTGGTGTGGGTCAGTTTAAGGGTAGGGTTAGGGACAGGTGGGGTGGTGTGGGTCAGTTTAAGGGTAGGGTTAGGGACAGGTGTGGTGGTGTGGGTCAGTTTAAGGGTAGGGTTAGGGACAGGTGTGGTGGTGTGGGTCAGTTTAAGGGTAGGGTTAGGAACAGGTGTGGTGGTGTGGGTCAGTTTAAGGGTAGGGTTAGGGACAGGTGGGGTGGTGTGGGTCAGTTTAAGGGTAGGGTTAGGGACAGGTGGGGTGGTGTGGGTCAGTTTAAGGGTAGGGTTAGGGACAGGTGTGGTGGTGTGGGTCAGTTTAAGGGTAGAGTTAGGGACAGGTGGGGTGGTGTGGGTCAGTTTAAGGGTAGGGTTAGGGACCGGTGTGGTGGTGTGGGTCAGTTTAAGGGTAGGGTTAGGAACAGGTGTGGTGGTGTGGGTCAGTTTAAGGGTAGGGTTAGGGACAGGTGTGGTGGTGTGGGTCAGTTTAAGGGTAGGGTTAGGGACAGGTGTGGTGGTGTGGGTCAGTTTAAGGGTAGGGTTAGGGACAGGTGTGGTGGTGTGGGTCAGTTTAAGGGTAGGGTTAGGGACAGGTGGGGTGGTGTGGGTCAGTGTAAGGGTAGGGTTAGGGACAGGTGTGGTGGTGTGGGTCAGTTTAAGGGTAGGGTTAGGGACAGGTGTGTTGGTGTGGGTCAGTTTAAGGGTAGGGTTAGGGACAGGTGTGGTGGTGTGGGTCAGTTTAAGGGTAGGGTTAGGGTCAGGTGTGGTGGTATGGGTCAGTTTAAGGGTAGGGTTAGGGACAGGTGTGGTGGTGTGGGTCAGTTTAAGGGTAGGGTTAGGGACAGGTGTGGTGGTGTGGGTCAGTTTAAGGGTAGAGTTAGGGACAGGTGTGGTGGTGTGGGTCAGTTTAAGGGTAGGGTTAGGGACAGGTGGGGTGGTGTGGGTCAGTTTAAGGGTAGGGTTAGGGACAGGTGGGGTGGTGTGGGTCAGTTTAAGGGTAGGGTTAGGGTCAGGTGTGGTGGTGTGGGTCAGTTTAAGGGTAGGGTTAGGGTCAGGTGTGGTGGTGTGGGTCAGTTTAAGGGTAGGGTTAGGGACAGGTGTGGTGGTGTGGGTCAGTTTAAGGGTAGGGTTAGAGACAGGGGTGGTGGTGTGGGTAAGTTTAAGGGTAGAGTTAGGGACAGGTGTGGTGGTGTGGGTCAGTTTAAGGGTAGGGTTAGGGACAGGTGTGGTGGTGTGGGTCAGTTTAAGGGTAGGGTTAGGGACAGGTGTGGTGGTGTGGGTCAGTTTAAGGGTAGGGTTAGAGACAGGGGTGGTGGTGTGGGTCAGTTTAAGGGTAGAGTTAGGGACAGATGGGGTGGTGTGGGTCAGTTTAAGGGTAGGGTTAGGGACAGGTGTGGTGGTATGGGTCAGTTTAAGGGTAGAGTTAGGGACAGGTGTGGTGGTGTGGGTCAGTTTAAGGGTAGGGTTAGGGACAGGTGGGGTGGTGTGGGTCAGTTTAAGGGTAGGGTTAGGGACAGGTGGGGTGGTGTGGGTCAGTTTAAGGGTAGGGTTAGGGTCAGGTGTGGTGGTGTGGGTCAGTTTAAGGGTAGGGTTAGGGTCAGGTGTGGTGGTGTGGGTCAGTTTAAGGGTAGGGTTAGGGTCAGGTGTGGTGGTATGGGTCAGTTTAAGGGTAGGGTTAGGGACAGGTGTGGTGGTGTGGGTCAGTTTAAGGGTAGGGTTAGGGTCAGGTGTGGTGGTGTGGGTCAGTTTAAGGGTAGGGTTAGGGTCAGGTGTGGTGGTATGGGTCAGTTTAAGGGTAGGGTTAGGGACAGGTGTGGTGGTGTGGGTCAGTTTAAGGGTAGGGTTAGGGACAGGTGGGGTGGTGTGGGTCAGTTTAAGGGTAGGGTTAGGGACAGGTGTGGTGGTGTGGGTCAGTTTAAGGGTAGGGTTAGGGTCAGGTGTGGTGGTATGGGTCAGTTTAAGGGTAGGGTTAGGGACAGGTGTGGTGGTGTGGGTCAGTTTAAGGGTAGGGTTAGGGACAGGTGGGGTGGTGTGGGTCAGTTTAAGGGTAGGGTTAGGGACAGGTGGGGTGGTGTGGGTCAGTTTAAGGGTAGGGTTAGGGACAGGTGTGGTGGTGTGGGTCAGTTTAAGGGTAGAGTTAGGGACAGGTGTGGTGGTGTGGGTCAGTTTAAGGGTAGAGTTAGGGACAGGTGTGGTGGTGTGGGTCAGTTTAAGGGTAGGGTTAGGGACAGGTGTGGTGGTGTGGGTCAGTTTAAGGGTAGGGTTAGGGACAGGTGTGGTGGTGTGGGTCAGTTTAAGGGTAGGGTTAGGGACAGGTGTGGTGGTGTGGGTCAGTTTAAGGGTAGGGTTAGGGACAGGTGTGGTGGTGTGGGTCAGTTTAAGGGTAGAGTTAGGGACAGGTGTGGTGGTGTGGGTCAGTTTAAGGGTAGGGTTAGGGACAGGTGTGGTGGTGTGGGTCAGTTTAAGGGTAGAGTTAGGGACAGGTGTGGTGGTGTGGGTCAGTTTAAGGGTAGAGTTAGGGACAGGTGTGGTGGTGTGGGTCAGTTTAAGGGTAGGGTTAGGGACAGGTGTGGTGGTGTGGGTCAGTTTAAGGGTAGGGTTAGGGACAGGTGTGGTGGTGTGGGTCAGTTTAAGGGTAGGGTTAGGGACAGGTGTGTTGGTGTGGGTCAGTTTAAGGGTAGGGTTAGGGACAGGTGTGGTGGTGTGGGTCAGTTTAAGGGTAGAGTTAGGGACAGGTGTGGTGGTATGGGTCAGTTTAAGGGTAGGGTTAGGGACAGGTGTGGTGGTGTGGGTCAGTTTAAGGGTAGGGTTAGGGACAGGTGTGGTGGTGTGGGTCAGTTTAAGGGTAGGGTTAGGGACAGGTGGGGTGGTGTGGGTCAGTTTAAGGGTAGGGTTAGGGACAGGTGGGGTGGTGTGGGTCAGTTTAAGGGTAGGGTTAGGGACAGGTGTGGTGGTGTGGGTCAGTTTAAGGGTAGGGTTAGGGACAGGTGTGGTGGTGTGGGTCAGTTTAAGGGTAGGGTTAGGGACAGGTGGGGTGGTGTGGGTCAGTTTAAGGGTAGAGTTAGGGACAGGTGTGGTGGTGTGGGTCAGTTTAAGGGTAGGGTTAGGGACAGGTGTGGTGGTGTGGGTCAGTTTAAGGGTAGAGTTAGGGACAGGTGTGGTGGTGTGGGTCAGTTTAAGGGTAGAGTTAGGGACAGGTGGGGTGGTGTGGGTCAGTTTAAGGGTAGGGTTATGGACAGGTGTGGTGGTGTGGGTCAGTTTAAGGGTAGAGTTAGGGACAGGTGTGGTGGTGTGGGTCAGTTTAAGGGTAGAGTTAGGGACAGGTGTGGTGGTGTGGGTCAGTTTAAGGGTAGAGTTAGGGACAGGTGGGGTGGTGTGGGTCAGTTTAAGGGTAGGGTTATGGACAGGTGTGTTGGTAATGAGTAAGTTTAAGGGTAAAGTTAGGGACAGGTTAGGGTTAGGGTTAGTGGTGGTAAAATGTAAGTACAATGTAAAAACATGTATGTACACAATAAGTGCATTGTATCACCAAATTATTAATTAAAATGTTAGCACATAGTAGTTAAGTCACCTTATATAAAGTGGATCCAGAAATGTTTTGTTTTTGAAAGTCTGCATTTATTTGGTGAAACCTACAGTAAAAACGGTGCATATATCAACCTATCTAACATAATCATGCTACAAGCTCATTTCATTACTCTCTGTGCTGCTATTTTTTCATATCATTTTTCCTCCCATCTATTAATTTGCACGTCGCTTCTCATTCTGCCCGCCCTGCACCCGGTGTCATCTGTTGACTGCATTAATTGCGTGTCTGTAGGTGTTTGTGTAATTTCCTGCGGCTGGGCGGCAGTGCTCACGCTGGCCTCAGATCAGCGTCTAATAAGGGCTGATGGGAGCATTCAGCCCACACACTACTGCAAGTCATTCAACTCCACTGCATTTCACTGTTCTGCCAGAGTTAACCTGCCACTGCTTCTGTACACACACACACACACACACACGAGCGGGAGGAGAAGTACAGAGGGGCCGAGTGAGTGAATAGAGACGCTTTTCAAGACTGCAGCGCCTCACGAAAAAGCAAGGGACATTTCATTCCTGATTAGCATTAAAAATAACAAAAGATAAGGAAATTATAAATGAACAATATTTCATAACTGGACTGTAATCTATAGTACATTTGCATAGACCGTTTGTTATGGTTTTGTGTCTCTAACATTGTATTTACATGAAAATACATAAGATATGATTCTTAAAACAATAGGAGGAAAGTCAAACAGGTGGGAATAAAATGCAATTATGACAGAATTTTCAACTATACCTTTAAAAACATTATATAAATGCCTAAATATTTTTAAAAAGCCTATTCATCTTTAAAGTCCCCCTGTAGTCAGTAATTGTATCCCTTAAAACTCATCTTTGATCACTAAAATAACATTTAAATGTTTTTATTTTTTAAACATTTAAACATCATGCCTTAAAATAGCTTGAATGTAACTCGACACCCCTACTTCATTTAGTATGCACAGACTCATGAATATGCAAATGAGCCCCGCCTCCCCTCACTCACACCAGCTCAGAGAATCTCGCTCAACTTTACTGTAGTAAACTCTGCACAATGGTATCGCTCTCTACAGCGTCAGACACATAACGCTGATTAATATGATTAGACTACATTATCAAACTAATAATGTGTTGCTAATGTTAGCATGTTCGCCATCTCAGTCTGCCTTCCTTAGAAACGCTTTGAACATCACAGACCGTCAGTGGAGAAAGGCATATAGTTCATCATAACATCATAATACACATCATATACATAATTCACCGCTATATTGCTAAATATATTGCTAAATATACACGATTAGTTAGAGAATAGATAATGATTAAGCCCCGCCCCCTGTGATGTGATTGGTTACATGTTTGTGACGTCAGAAATACTCAGCAATGGTGTTGACTTATGAATTTGCACATGGTTTGTCTGAAATCATATTAAAAACATCACATAGACACATAAACAACATTAAACTCTTGATTTTCACCACAGGAAACGCAATCTTTAAATTGTGTTTCAGGCTAAAAAGTTGCAGGCTTGTTCACAACAAAGATGAAAACGATAACTCTTAAGTTTTAACTCTTTCTGTGCCATTGACAGAAATGTCCAGCTTTCCGTGTTTTCACTGTTATTCGGTAGGGGGCGCTATTACACATCTCCTGAAAAAGTACAGAATCTCCTGATCAAAACACAGGGGAAGAAGAAGCAGAAACAAGCGATAGCATATGCAATCATATGCATATGTAAAATAATACGATCATCAACATTAAACAGCATATAAATCTAAATGTATAGGGCTCGATTGGCTCCATCTGTGTTTCGATCATCGCTCTGAATCCCATCTGGATGGAGTCTTTGACAAAAATGTGATTTTCTCAGCTCGAAATGTTGCTTTTTTATGAAACTTGCACACATTCAATTGTTGATAAAAAGGAATGAATGAAGCTAGAATAAAACAGATTTTTTTTTTTTGTTTAAAAGCAGAGGCTCTGTTCTTTTGATATATTGCATATTGAGATATTCATACAACTGGATGCCATGAAACGTTTGTGAAAAGGATCACAAATACTGGAGGTGACTCAAAAAAAAAAAGAAACGCTGGCAGAGAAATAGTTCATAATTATTCTAATTCTATGAGAATAGTGAGCATCATTGGAATCACTTTCAGAACATTTTTCCCCAGCTGACGATTAATAAAAACGTTGACAGCCAATAAGAATCAATCCTGCTGTAAAGCAATCAAGCATTTGAATATGTAAATGACCTGTGGCTATATGCAATGGCTAGAGAAGCCGTTCTGATTGGCTGTTGGAGAGTCAGGGCTGTGACGGAGCTGTTGTTGTGGTTTACCTGCTGCAGGTCCAGAGTCACAGTGACGTAATGGTAGTCCATCCCGTTCATGATGCTCGGGCTCTGCCACCATCTGTTAGTGCCGTCGATGGCATACTCGATGGGATGCCGCTCTACACACATGAAAAACACAGTCGTGTGAGACCACACCTTCATCTTTGTTTATGGGCTTTTCATCTGGAATTTATAGGACAGTCAAAACCAGTTTGCAAATGTGTATTTTGTTTATGGCTCAGATTAGAGCCAGGCCGATATGGGTTTTTGGGGACCGATACCGATATTAGGGAGTACAACTATTCTGATACCGATATATATCTGCCGATATTCTTTACGTGTATATTATAGTACAGAACCAGTCAAAGGTTTGGACACACTTTCCCATTGATGTCCAAACTTTTGACTGGAACTGTATAGATAATAGAGTATGTACATAATATACATACATTGTACATAAATACAACAGAACAAACAGTTCTTCATTTTCAGGTACATAAATAGTAATCAAATGTCAAATATCACTTCATAGTCTTCACTGTATAGATTAACCCTAATTAAAGTTATTCAGTCAAAAGCCGTGAGTGATACTTTTATCATCTCGTCTTTTATGAGAAAACGCTTCCCTGCCATTGATGATTTCCGTGTTATCACTGTTATTCGGTAAGGGGGCGCTATTACTCATCTCCTGAATGAGTGCAGAATGTCCTGATCAAAACACAGGAAAAGAAGAAGCAGAAACAAGCGATCTCATAAAAAAGACGCATAATAATGCGATCTTCAACATTACATTTAGATTTACATTTATGCATTTGGCAGACGCTTTTATCCAAAGCGACTTACATTGCATTCAAGGCACACATTTACATTTTGTCAGTTCTTGCTTTCCCTGGGAATCAAACCCATGACCTTGGCGTTGCTAGCGCCATTGCTCTATTGTTTGAGCTACAGGAAAGAAGAAAGAAAAATGAAAACGTTAAACAGCATATATATCGAAACTAATGTTATTGTATGAAATGTCGACCCAGGACTGTGAAGCTTTGAGGAGTGGATGGAGTTGATATGAACGTGAATTTCTCAGCTTTTTCCTCAAAATGTTGCTTTTTTTTTTTTTTTTTGGTGTCATATCTGCGTCATTTACGCAAATGCCGATATATCTGCGACAGGTTCATTTCGGCCAATAAAATCAGCAGACCGGAGATGTTGGTCCAGTGGGTTAAACCATGGAACTGATACGCAGAAGGTTGCTGGTTCGATCCCAGCGGTCACCACCAGTGTGTCCTTGAGCAAGGCACTTTACTCCATGTTGCTCCAGGGGGATTGTCCCTGTAATAAGAGCACTAAGTCGCTTTGGATAAAAGCGTCTGCCAAATGCATTAAAGCTCTAGCTCAGATATAGTGAGATATGCAGGAAAAGACTGCTCAGTTTTATTCAGAGGCCAAAACAAAAACATGCAATTTGGTGCAGATGCTGATATTCTGTTAAGGATATTGTCAGAAATTTCTCAGAGATTTAAACGAAAGATCATGAATATACGGTCTCCATCTGCTCCTGCTAGAGCAAGGAGAACGGTCCCTTGAGGATCACATGAAGGATTTCCTGGATCTGGCATGACTCACTCTCTATCCCCTGTCAGATGTGTTCCTCCAATCCCATCCCCATTCCCCATTGGTGCAAGGATGTGTTTCCAGTGGAGGGACATTATGTCACGGTCATATTTAGTTTTATTGTCATATCTTAGTTTAATAGTTTCATTGTATTGTTCTGTTTAGTTTCATGGTTTTCTTTGTCACAGTCATTGACTGAGTTCTTGTTCATTGCTTGTTGTCATGGTTTCTGATTACCCAGCAGGCAATTTTGCGTTTAAAAGACGTCTAATTGCTGTCCAAACATGGCCTGACGTCTAGGCTAAAACAAGGCTAAATTTGAGCTGTCAGTGAAAATTTAATAGCCGTCTAACCCATAGCCCAAGAATAGACTAGTCATCTAGAACATGAACATGAAACCAAACACCTTGTAATCACTGTTGACTTTGCTTACATGATACACAAGTTATTTTGGCAAAAATGACATGTAACCAAACTCAAGGTTGTTTCGGCTAGAAGTGGGATACTCATAGCCGGACTATATCGGGTCTATAGTTAACCAAGACGGTGAAATGATTTTTTCATTCTTTATGGATTCTACACTCTCAAAAAAAAAAAAGTACAAAATTGTACCTTTTAAGGTACTGGGGTGGTACCCTTATTTGTGTACCTCTAAGTCAGGGGTAGGAAAGTTCGGTACTAGAGAGCTGATGTCCTGCAACCCTACTAAGCAACCCTACCTAAGCCACAACAGTATAAAACTCATGGCTCCCAGCATGCATTGCAGCATTGAGTATGTCACCATTGTGCTGATTCTTGAAATCTGTGTGCATCTAAACTTTTTTTCCCCTAAAATGCATTTAAAAATCAAAATTCAGAATGTCTGATCTGTGGCAAGAAAGTATTTTTGGTGAATATTATTTATTAATATTTTTAGTCAGTGATGAGTTTAATCAAACATTTTTGTTTATGGGTTCTTTTGATTTGAACAGATTATGTGTTTTGTTAACACTGTAACAAAAACCACAAACTCACATAAAAAGCCAAGACTCAAACTGCCCAACTAAATGAAACACTGATCCCCATAATGGCGACCACATATTTTCAATAAAACATCAACATCTAAACCTCTGTTAATTCTCAGTAAGAGCTTCTATAGATGTCTTTCAGGGTTGGAGCCAAAGTCTGCAGGACAGCGGCTCTCTAGGACTGAACCTACCCCTGCTCTAATTAGAGGAAAACAATGGTATAATTATACCCTAAGGACCAATTGCATACCTAGTACCAGTTATACGTTTTGTTCCCCAAGGAACAAAATTGTACCTCCACTGTACCTTTTTTCTGAGAGTGTACTAAACACGCTAGAGTAGCAATTTGATACTCACATTTGAACATGATTGTTCCTCCAAAAAATTATGCATGGATTATCAAGTAAACCTAAGCTGCTATAGTTCATTAAGTGTTCATCTTGAAATATTACTTATATAATATTATTTGCCTTGTTTTAAGGACATTCAAAGCAAGCAAAGTGATCATGTCTTGAAGTTGTCGCTGTTAATCGGTGTATGTGTGAATTTGACTGATGCAAACACACTCCTGCTTGTGTTCAGGGCCGTCCCGTCCGTCTTTTAGATGAAATAGATGGTCTAAAAAGAGCCCCGCTTCATGGTCTACATAAACACGAGTAAATCACGGCGGCTGACGCAAGAGCACTTATCACAATAATCTACACCGGAAGAGAGAAAGAGAGAGAGAGAAGACGACACCAGATCCATCCTCTTAATAATGACGGCAAAAATCTGTCTGTGTAGGCTATATTTATAATCAAACATTTGTATATGATATAATCATATGAATTTGTATTTAAAGTCATTCTAATAAATGGTGTTTTCATCGAGCTCTTATCTGAAGAGATCAAGAGAGATTTGACTCCTCGTGACATGAGCCCTTTAGAAAAGCAGCATAACACCTCATATTAAACCACGACAGGACACGATGGCACTTAATAACGTGTCTCTGCTGGCTTTTACCTTCGCCAGCTGACTGGGGCTGAATAAAACCGTCTTTTGAAATAAAGCTATCTGCTCTAATGAGGGATGAGTTTTATAAGCGCTGAAATACTCACATTTATCTCAGCGCAGAGCCTGTCGAAAGGGAACTATATGAGACAAACTCCAATCTTTCTTTACAGCCAGATCCTTAATCAGGCAAAGATGATTAAAGTTGTCCACTTAATCATTTATTTGACTGCATATATTCTTTTCTAATTTATGAGCGAGATCTAGGTTTCATTTAAAAGAACTCCCCCGCTGGTTAAGTCACATCTCTCTCTCTCTCTCTCTCTCTCTCTCTCTTTCTCTAATTTTCTCTAATTACATGTTATATTAATCACTCTCTGGCTGAGAGTGTGTGGGTGACTCTTGTGTGTTTGAAGAGAGCTCAGATTAGAGCGTCTGACTCATTACTGACAGCTCTGGAGCAGTTCCTCCAGTGACGGATCAACTCAACTCAAGCTTTATTAAGACCTTTCAGACAGCTTGTACACATCAGAAACCACGACACCAACACCTGAAAGAACTGCTTTCATGAAGGTGACAGGAAGACAGAAGGGTGCATCTCACAAAGGACATGTCTGGCTCACATTTCACCACAAAACCAAAGGGAAAAAAATAATAATCTGTGGACCATTAAAGAAGTAGTTGAGCCGAAAGTGAAAATTGAGTCATTTGCTTGCATATCTTTTGAGTTTGTTAGTAGCTCTCATTCATCTCAATGATGATTTTCATTAGATTCTCATTATTGTAATACAGTCATTAAAATCATCCTCTGGACACAACTTTTTTTATTACATTTTACATAAACTACCATGATGTATAAAAACACAGCTACAAGCAGCAGTTATATTAATTATGGCTAAGAGCATCCGAAAAACAGCAACGATGAGTAATTAAAGACGTTTTTATATTATTTTAGACAAAATGGCTGAAAAAACAGACAAATCACTGTAGTATGATTAACACATCACTTTTGACCAAAAGGTGGCGCGGTTATCAAATTACTATGATGTGGTCAGTGTGAGGTGACAATGACATATACTGTACAAAGTTTGGTGTCAATATGCCAAAGGGTTGCAGTGTTACAGCCTTATGCTGCGTTCACACCGAACACGAATTGAGCATCAAATTCGCTTCCATCGCATCTAGTTGGACGCTTGAAGATTTTGAATCCACGCGAGCGTTTGAAGCAAAACAGCTCCATATGACTGCTCACTGCCAATATCAGTCATTCCTCCACATTGAATGTGTGACTCCAGACGGTGCACAAAAAGCACCAAATAAAATCCCTCGCACGTAACATGGCACTCAAGTCGCCTTTCTCGCGAATGAGGAGAAACCGCGTCCTAAACGGGACTATCGCGCCGCTGTCAATGCGTCTTTACATTGACTTAACATGGAAACCACTCGCTCCAGACGCTCAAGTCGCATTTGGTGTGAACGCAGCATTAGAATCAGCTTGGCATCATGTCAACAAGTATGTTGATGTGTTACGCGAGAACGTTTTGGTCTATCAAAAGGCTTTTGATATATTTTTGCCCGCATGGTCTGAAGATGTTCTGAGCCAATTTCGGTGAAAATCAGACCAACGGTCTAGGAGGAGTTTGAAAAAGTAGGATTTCAAAGAAATTCAAAGTGGTGGATTGCAAGTTCGAGCAAATATGTCAAAATTGAGGATATTGTTCTCGGCATGGCCCAAGAAATTTCTCAAGGAATCGGTTTCATTAAAATAGGCAAAAATAATCAACATTTATTTGCATTATTTAAGGAAGGTTGGGTTTATCAAACAGCTTGATAACTTTTTGCCAGCATGGTCTAATGCTGCGTTCACACTGAACACAAATGGAGCGTCTGGTGCGAGTGATTTCCATGTTAAGTCAATGGAAAGGTGCGTTGACGCTCGTCTGGAGGTCCTGCGGCGCGATAGACGCGTTTCGCACGGCACAAAGGACGCGATTCCGCCTCATTCGCACGTCCAGATCACGCAAGTGACGCAAATTGAGCAAAAAAGTGGTGCTTTTTGTGCATTCACGCGTTTGAAAAAAAGTTGAAAAATCTGAACTTTGGCGTCAATTCGCGCCGCGTTAACCAATCAGGAGCCTGCTCGCTGCGGTCACATGATGAAGCGACGTGATGAGAAACCCTGCATAATTTAAAAATACTACTATTGTTTCACAAAATGTAGTTAGGACTTTTTCAGGTGGGAATGTAGTTGTTTAAAGCTCAAATCTGTGGTTTATTTATAAAGAGAGCGCCTATTTAAAAAAAAAAAAGTGATCTTGTGTGTGTGGAGTTGTGAGATCCAGGCGATCAGCGGCTCTCAGCGCTCATTAACCCCGGCGAGAGCAGCCTTTCCTCGGCCAGTCCTTCTGCCGCTGGCTCTGATGGCCTGTAGTGGCTCATCTTGTGTGGATCTAACGGCCGATCTTTGGTGTCATGAATCTATAATTTGTTGTCTGCCAAAGAGAAGTTTCATAACTTTATTTTTTTAGGATATTTAAATATACATGCAGTGAAGATAGTGTAGGAGTTGCCTGGACCACATTTGTGTGGCTATTAATGTTTAATATATATTTTTAATGAACATAGGCTGAGTGGTGTTTTAATGACATTTCTCCTGAAGCACCTTGAACGCGCGTCTATTTCGCTTCAAACGCTCGATTTATACACTTGTCCAATTCGCTGTGGATGGATTCAAAATGTTCAAGCGTCAAACTAGACACGGTAGACGCGATTTTGACGCTCTATTCGTGTTTGGTGTGAACGAAGCATAAAGATGATCCAGTTCGATTTCAATGAAAATCAGGCAAACCGTAGAAAAAGTAGGCGTTTTGGCGGGATAATTTACATAACGGAAAATGGGTGCAGCCATCAGTTCGCCATCATATAATGCAATCAAATCACCCGGATCCAAAGAATCAGAGGGGGAAAAAAGAATTGTTTCTATCACTTACGGTTAAAAAGTTATTAGCATAAATATAAGTGAAAATTTGGACAGGTGGTGGTGCTAGAGGGATTGAGTTAGAGACTCTTTTTACCATACGTTTCTATGGGCTGCCATTGACTCCCATGGCGGAAGAAGAAAACGAATACAATAGATGCCACTATTCAGTGCTTGTTTTTTTCACATTGCTTTAAAATACTAAGTAAATGACGAAGTTAAATTTATATAAACACTCATATTTAGAGGGCTTCTCAAACAGCAAACGTTTGAAGCGACACGGTCTACTGTCAAACTACACTCTAAAAAGTGCTGGGTTAAAAACAACCCAAGTGAAAATGGACTAACCCAGCGATTGGGTTGTTTTAACCCAGTAGTTGGGTTAAATGTTTGCTTAAAACAACCCAATTGCTGGGTTAGTCCATTTTCAACCCAACTTGGGTTGTTTTTAACCCAGCACTTTTTAGAGTGCAACATTAGCAACATGTGATGTCATGCACTAAGCATAATAAGAAATATTAAATATTCAAACACACCATCTGCTCTACTTTCCAGCAAACCATGCAGCTTTGAAGTTTGTGTTCCTTGTATTGAGCCAAGCGGTCAATCCGTGACATTTCCATCCTCTATTAATCGAACATCTTTTGGCTGTCACTGAAGTTCACAGAAGGCGAGTTGAATTGAGAACACATGTGCGGCTTTTATTAACAAAACTTGACCTAAATGCAAAATAAACAATGACTTGACTAAACTTGAACATGAAAAGAAACATAAACGCACCAAACAGCAGTAACACAACTACATCAAAGCTAGACTGGGAACAATGGGAAGATGAGGGATAGTTATACTGAGAGACAAAAAACACCTGAGAACAATCAAGCAATGAACCAATGACTACATGACTAGAACAACCAATCATAGACAAGGGAAGCGCATGGCAAACAGGAAGAATGACCATGACTAAACTTCAAAATAAAAGACCTGAAGACAAGAACATGAGCAAAACTCAAAACCAACAATACTAAACTAAATTGGTATGATGTGCAATAGATGCACATTATATTTCGATAATGATGACAGTAATGATTCATCTTTGTTATGAATTACAAACAGTACACATAATACCAAATATATATACATTTTAGTGTTATGTGTATCGTTTGTAATTGAGCCAAATATGAATTAACTAAACTAAAAACATGCTTTTCTTATTTCGTATTTTTGTCTTGTTTTCCAGTCCTAATATCTAAAGAATTCTCAAATCAAGATGAAAAAAAAAGATTAAAACAAGCTAATAATTAATCTTGTCTCTGTTTGAATTAAGATTTCTTTTTCTTTTTCTTTTTCAGCAACAACAAGACATAATATCTTGTCATTTTACTCATCTAGTAAATGCATCTTGATTTAAGGATTTTTAGATATTTGGACTGGAAAACAAGACAAAAATACTAAGTAAGAAAATTCTTTTTTTATGTATTGAAAGAACAAGTTCTTTAAAAAAAAAAGTGCAAAGCATGATTTCCCTAATTCCAACATTTATTCATTAATTAAGGAGAAGTAATTCTGACCTCGAATCTGATCTCAAATGTCACCTTTCAGCTATCTTAACAATGAGGGACAAAACGGTTCCCATACCCACTTATCATAAATGACTATAGGCTTGTGTTTAATATTTTTAATACATCAATATGAGCAGTAACTGTGTTTTTGGTCTTTAGTCCTGAATACAGACTAACTCACCGCTGGTTCCTTTGAGATTTTCCTATTGTTTTCTGTGTAAAATAAAGCCTGTAGTGAACATAACTTTACTATAATTTGACGGTTTGTTCTATAAATTACACACCCATAGCAAAAACATGAATTTTGAAGCAGTTGTTCATTTTTGAAAATGTATGTTTTAATAAGTAACTAGATAAGACAGTTTGGGGTGTGATTGAACAAAACGTATAGTATAGTCAAGTTCTGTTCGCCACAGGCTTTATTTTACACAGAAATGGAAAAACCCCATTGGAAAATCTCCGGTGGTGAATTAGTCTGGGATCTGACGTCATCCCTGCACCGCTCTATGAGGTCTTGATCCCCAGGGCACAATTAACAATGACTGGCCACTAATAGATGTTATCAAATATTATTCCCACGACTCTTCCAGACATCGTTATTAATGGTGGTCATCTCATGCGTAAGCCTTTCCAAGCCTCACCACCTCAATGATGCCTAAATGCACATTTCCCCCCATGTGCCTATGAGAGAGATGTATACACTGATGCATATATTTAGTTTTATATTTGAATTACTTTTGTAGTTCTTGAAAATGCACAAAAAACTGGAATCACTTTGGTGAGAGGCTTGTCTGCCTAGATCTGCTAAAAATGAAAGTTCCTCTAACTGAAGAATCAAAAGATTTCCAGGACATATTATTTCTGCTATGTGGCTTGATTAAAGGTATTTTTCTCCCTATCAATCATAACCTCACTCATCAGTTCTTGGATCGCTTTGAGTCAGACTTGGTTCAATGGCGTACAATAAGAACCGCTAAAGGGGTGTGTTTCCCAAAAGCAACTATAGTCGCATTTTCCTTTGATACCAATCTTTGATTTGAAAGCCACGTTTCTAGCATCTGTAAAACTGCATTCTTCCATCTTAAACATATATCTAAACTACGGCACATGCTCTCAATGCAAATTGAACAGCTAGTTGATGCGTTCATGAGCTGTAGATTATTGTAATGCTCTACTGGGTGGTTGCCCTACTCGCTTAATAAACAAACTCCAGCTGGTCCAAAACGCAGCAGCTCCAGTTCTTACTAGAACCAGGAAGTGTGACCATATTAGCCCAGTTCTGTCAACACTGCACTGGTCTGAAAACTCTGGCCAGTTGATAATACGGAGAATATCGAAATCAACTGCAGGCGATCGATCCTTTTCCTATTTAGCACCTAAACTCTGGAACAGTCTTCCTAGCATTGTTTGGGAAGCAGACACATCTCTTTACTATGGCATACACACAGAACATTATCAATTTATATTATTCGAATAAGTTCAGTGATTGTTAGGCTGTATTAACTAGGTCTGCCAGAACTGGGAACACTTCCCATAACACCTGATGTACACGTTAGTCTCTCTGTTTATCCCGCACTGCAAAAAATGCTCTTCTTATTTAGTATTTTTTTCTTGTTTCCAGTTCAAATATAAAAAAATTCTTAAATCAAGATGCATATACTACACTCTAAAAAAAAAGGCTCTATATGGGGCCAAAAATGGTTCTTGGCTCGTAATCATAGGGCAACCTTTTTTAGTGCTATATAGCACCAATTTTGGTGCTTCAGTGGTTCTTCAGAGGTTCTTCAGAGGTTCTATATAGCACCTTAGTCAAAGAACTGGTGAAGAACCACTGAAGCACCAAAATTGGTGCTATATAGCACTAAAAAAGGTTGCCCTATGATTACGAGCCAAGAACCATTTTTGGTGCCATATAGAACCTTTTTTTTTAGAGTGTAGAAAAGTAAAATGACATAAGATATTTTTTCTTGTTTCGTGGGGAAAAAAAATCTAAATTAAGTGAGTTTTTGCTTAAAACAAGCAAAATTATCTGCCAATGGGGAGAGAAAAATATTCTTATTTCTGTTTGGGACAGAAACAAGAAACAAGATTTTAATCAGAAACAATATTATTTTTCTCACCCTATTGGCAGAAAATGTTGCTTGTTTTAATCAAAAACTTGCTTCATTTAGATTTTATATATTTTTATATATTATTTATATGCATCTTGATTTAAGAATTTTTAGATATTTAGACTAGAAACAAGACAAAAATACTAAGTAAGAAGAGCATTTTTTGCAGTGCGAAGTTACTGTAGTCAGCCGGATACGGGCCGGATCCAGATCAGATGGTGGACCTGCGCCCAGACATGACCGATGCATCCCTGAAGGGTCAGCAGAGACTAACTGGATGGTCCACCATCTGATCTGGATACGGCCCGAATCCGGCTGACTAACTGGATCTCGACACGACATCCAGTGGCACTGATCCTCAACAGACCCGTCTCCGGCGTGATGACTCCGATCTTCAACCAGATGGAACCTGATAAACATGAATGTTCTGATCCAATCTGACCTGTAACGCTGCCTGAAACATAATCACACACTGTTTGTTCGTTGGCCAGAGGAGATCTGGCACCCTGACCACAGTTGCTTTTAGGAAATGCACCCCTGACCGATTCAGTCTGGTCTGTGAATGAACTTTTCGGACTCATTTTTGTCTATGAATCAGACATTGCTTTTAAAGGATTAGTTCACTTTTAAATAAACTTTTGCTGATAGTTCACTCACCCCCATGTCATCCAAGATGTCCATGTCTTTCTTTCTGCAGTCGAAAAGAAATTAAGGTTTTGGATGAAAACAGTCCAGGGTTTTTCTCCATATAATGGACTTCAATGGGCTCCAAACGGTTCAAGGTCCAAATGACAGTTTCAGTGCAGCTTTAAACGACACCAGATGATGAATAAGGGTCTTATCTAGCCAAACCATCTGTTTCTGCAAGAAACCCAGCAGTATTTATGCTATTATTTTACCTCTTATCAGACGAACGTGATCATCTCTGAGCTCCGCCATAACTTCCGCTAAGTGAGGTCAAAATACGAGCGCGGTCATAGATATATCAATCGTAGATGCCTCATTCTACTGATCCGTACAAGCGCTAATGAGGCATCTACATATACATCTATGACCACGATCGTATTTTGACCTCACTCAGCGGAAGTTATGGCGGAGCTCAGAGACGATCGTGTCATATTGGATGACATGGGGGTGAGTAAATCATCAGCAAAAGTGTATTTAAAAGTGAACTAATCCTTTAAAAACACACTTCTTACTCTTTTTTGCCTGTGAAGTGAAGAATACAGAGCACATGTGTGTTACATGAGCGACTGTGCCACGTGATCGTGGAATGCAGTGATTTATGAGCAGAAACAGCCTTTGATTAGAGCGTATCAAATGGATTATGCACAGCATGAGAGCAGTGTGTGTGTGTTTATGTGTGTGTGTGTGTGTGTATTCTGTACCGAGATCATTAACACTCTTCAGGTCGCAGGTCCTACACTGAGGGTTGTTCACGGGCCGTCCAGGTACGTGCTCCACTAGTTTGCAGTACATCTGTGGTCCTGTTTCCCCACACGTGGCGTTGGCCTTGATCTCTGCCATGGAGGCCAGGTTCAGCACAGCTGGGAAAAGACCTGTACACACAGCACACACACCGTTAGCTGTTACGATCACTTCTACAGACGACTCAACAGCAAAAACACTCACAGATCACAAAATAAAACACCTGTGAAGAGAACCACATATAGCCAGAGCTTAACTTTGACCATCGGTTTGGGTCTTCCTGGACAGCAATGTAGCTGGCTGGATACGTGTGGCGCCCACATGACCCGATGTGGCCCAGATCTGGGCCGACACTATGTTGCTGTCTGGGTTAGCATTACGATTGCAAACAGTGTCAATAATGTCTAAAATGTGTGTATGTCGTTTAACCCTTAATCACCCCTTGGGGTCCAGCTGACCCCACTGGACTTTTCCTTCATTTTTAAAAAGTGTTCCCTTCATCTCAGGGGTATGAGACTCTGTGACTTTTCCTACATAATCTCTCTAAACATGCACAAAAAATAATCATTTTCTTTTCACTATTTTTGTCACAAAAATAAAACAAAATCCAAAATAAATCTGAAAATGTCTACATTTAAATCAAGGTCTGGTCCTAGAGCATAAACACAAAGTGGAACAAACTTTCTATCTCATATACACACACACACACACACACGCACATCCGCGCACAAACACACACGTGTGTGACTGCAACAGAGCGCATTTGTATAGAAATTGGCAAATAAAATCAACAAAACTGGCATAAATCTGAAAAATAGAAGAGCTATTGAAGAGCACAAATGCAACATGGAACAAGCATGTTCACTCTCTCACACACACACACACACACACACACACACACACACACACACACACACACACACACACACACACACACAGGTGTCTGGGGCATTTTTTAGATTTTGGTAATGAATGGAAAAATGTAAAATATATATATATTTTTTATTTGTTTGTCTTTTTTTTAAAAAAATAAATCCAGTATAAATCTGAAAATGTCTTTATTTAAATCAAGGTCTGGTCCTAGAACATAAACACAAAGTGGAACGAACTTTCTATCTCTCTCTCTCTCTCTCTCTCTCTCTCTCTCTCTCTCTCTCTCTCTCTCTCTCTCTCTCTCTCTCTCTCTCTCTCTCTCTCTAACACACACACACACACAAAATCAACGAAGTGAAAATTAAGTTCCCTATGGCCCTCTGCTGGATATATGTGGTCATTGCACTTTCTTTCTTTAACTATTATTCCTAAGGTTTTTCCACAAACCTGCATATGACAGTATTCTATCCCTAACACATAGAGCAATGTCCAAAAACAATTTAGATTTAATTAAGATCATCATTTAAGTGATTTTGTCATAAAAAACATTTTTTTTAATGAGCCAATTTATGGCCTAGTTAAGTAATTGTGCAGTAAATAGGTAAAAAACTACCAAATATCCACAAAAACACAGGATAAATGTAAAGTTGAGAAGTAAATAAAAAAAATGATATGTAGTTTTCCATGCAAAAAATGTATATTTCCTTATGCAATCGCTCTGTAAATGTTTGGGGTCTATCTGACCCTAAGGATCACGAACGTAAACCCTACTCGAGGGGTGATTAAGGGCTTTGACGTGTTTTATAGACTTGATATTGATTCTTATTCAACTGTGGTGAACGCCCCTTTAATTAAACCTTAATTAAACTTAATAATCAATTAAAAATGAATTTATACCTGTAATGATATTGCGCTGTAGCCACATCGGTATTCTCTAGCTGTACACTATGGGATTGAATGAGTGCACTTGATAACGTCGTCCACTATGTTTTCGGACACCACTACATATTGCTGTCCCCTCAAATAGTGCCCTATTTAAGGGTAGGGTTGATTCCGAACATAGCCCAATTTTTTATACCCTTCCTTCGCTAACTTCCCTCTGTCTCATTCACTCAGATGTACGTCATTAGCCCTATTCAGACGGTACATTTTCCTCATGTGGACGTCCGTAAAAATAAATGTACATGCCACCTCATGATAAAACTCATGCATTCGGATGCCGATTTATTCACACAGTGGAGGAGTGAGTTTTGTGATCATACGAGCCTGGGAATGCACTCACGTAGTCAGTCGAATGATTGTCTGCTGTAAATAAAATGTCAGCTTGGAAAAAAAGAATACATTCATATTTAAATTTATAATAGGAAATAATTAATTATTTAAATCTCCTGTTTAAAAAATGTGGAAATGAGTGGAAATAAGTTAATACAGCCTCTAATTTACATGAGGTGACCATAATGTTGCTAATTTAACGGATATAACATTAATTACTGCCGTAATAACGGCCCATTTCAAATGTTTTTCTCTTTTGAGCGGTAATAAAGGATTATTCCTGTAAATACTTTCCGGCATTTCAGTAATAAAAGTGTAGGCTAGATATTTAAAATGCATCCAAATTACAGCGAAGTGCAACCGTACGGTGCTCCGCAGGGGTCAAAAAGGATATAAACAGTGAATTTTGAAGTGATATAGTCTTAAACTCAGAGATATGGATTCAGACGGCAGTTAAATGACCACACGACCTGTTTGTCAAAAAACAGTAGGTAATTCAGCCGGGTATTTTTACGCGGGCGGTGGGAGAAAAATACTGACATTCTGAAAAATCACAGACTAGCCCCTGACCATGAGGATAACACCTTACGAACCCTAGAGAAACAATTACCGTCCGAATAGGGTCATCGCTTACATTGCACTCTTGTGATGTGTTTAAATGGATAAATGTCAAAATAACTCAAATTTCAGAATTCATACACGAGAATTATGACTTCAGATGTGGGAAGTAGGACATTTCCAACAGCACGTGAAGACATGTTAACATCACTGGTTCATCAATGATTTCTGCACTCCAAAACGTTTCGGTCAAAAAACGACTTTAGGTTTTTTCCTTTAGGCCGAAAATGCTTTTGTTCCTGCTTCACCCTGATTATTCAACTTGCTTGCTCAGATGAGTGTCTATAGAGGAGACTTTGATTCAGTCTCTGACTGCCAAACGTTCTGCGGAAATGAACTATGGGAACAAACTTGTGGATGTTTTGAAACAAAAGAAGAATTTCAGTAACGAGAGACTTTAAAGCTGCAGATTTAATGCGTCTTGTTTCATCAAACACATCCTTCATCAAAATAACACAGCAACAGTTGAACTATGAAACTAGAGCTGATCCTGCTTTGTGAGAGCTGCTTTTCCTGTCCTCGTTTCTGTAATTAATACTCTCTTAGTATCCCACATTTCCCGGGATTTCACAAGATTCAGATTTAGACAATATGAAGCAACATGACGTCACTTCAGCTCATGTTCAAATCCTCTTGAGAGAGTCTGGGTTTTAGTAGTTTATGTAAACGTAATTCAGAATAGCATAGAAGCTTACTACAATTATTATTGCAATTCAAAGACAGTAAATCAGAAAAACATTGTTTACGCACTGTAAAATCCAACAGTGATTCTAACTAACATGTTTGAGTTAGCTTTACTTAATGTCTTAACTTAATTGTAGAAATCTAGTAATCTGTACTATGCCTTTTTTACTTAGAAAACCCAATTTAAGATTAATGGATTGGTTTGAGTGCCATTTTGTCAAGCAAAAAAAACAAAACAAAAAAAACCAAATGGGGCATTTCTAAATAGACTTTTGACTCATTTCCTCCACTTCTACCGTTTTCTTTCTCTAGTAACATTTTCACTCATTTCCCAAAGTCATCTTGAATGCTGATTTGTCAATACAACTGAAGAATTTGAGAGAACATCACATAAAATGACTTCATAAATTGATTTTCCTAAAATGTTTTTGTTTGAAGAACTGAAGAACTGAAGGAAACTGAAGGGCTGAAATACACTGAACAAACCAATCAACTGAATGAACAACAGGTGCCAACAATAATCCAACAATGAGTAACCCAACTGAAACACAGGGAACTGACTGAAAACTGAGGATTTGTTTACACAAAAACATTTTCAACTGAAAACGGAAAACGTTTTATGCATTTTGGCCGTTCATTTACACAACAACAGCGTTTTGGGGGGCCTCAGGTTTTGAAAACGAATGCCTTTACCGTCTCCATGTAAACAACAAAAGGTGAACTTGTGAAAACGGTCACGTCATGCACATGTTCGCGGGTGTTTTTTGACAAAGTGACATCGCCAACTACTGACATGGCGTGCATAACACAGCTGTTTTTAGTACATCGTTGTCATGTAAGCATACCCTGAGACACAGAACTGACACATGATACTGAGAACACAAACCCAGAATACCCATTACAGTCGGAAATTAATGTGGGCTCACGTGACTCTCTCATTCGGCACAAATCCAAATGTGTGCACTTTGCATATGTTTTGTGTGCTTAAAGCTACACTGTGTAACTTTTTTAGTTTATTCTTAGCTAAAATCACTTAGTTCTTTCAAAAATATATGTGCTCATTAATGTATATTTACTTCTTTCAAGTAATAAAGTATTCTCGTAAGTTTATAATATGCCATTGAAAATACATACGGGTGAGGGGTTTGAATGGGGGTCGCCATGTTGCTCCTCCATCTTACATTTACATTTATGCATTTGGCAGACGCTTTTATCCAAAGCGACTTACATTGCATTCAAGGCACACATTTTACATTTTTGTCAATTCTTGCTTTCCCTGGGAATCGAACCCATGACCTTGGCGTTGCTAGCGCCATGCTCTACTGTTTGAGCTATAGGAAAGCTTGAAAGTACATTAGCCAAAGAGGGACATACCCGTAAATTCAAGCTTCGCCTTTCGCGTATTAACACTCGATGGCACCGTGTGGACGAGGTCGAACTGGAAGCCATGTTAATCTTGGACTAAATCGGCCACCGTAGGAGTTAAAACGAAATCAGAATTGAGAGGAACAGAAACTAAAATTCTCTGGATGGTCATATACCTTTTCACCACTAGATGGGGGAAAATATCACACAGTGTAGCTTTAACGTTAATTGCATTATATAAGTCGCTTTTGAACATTAAGTCTGGCAATATTACTGCTTTTAAACATGTCTATTTTATTAATCAACATTATCGCAATTACAATATCAAGGGAAATAATCAACAATTATGATTTTTTTTGTCATAATAGTGGAGCCGTATATATAGTAGTATAGTATAGTAGTATGTTATTTCCAAATTTTACATAATAATAAAAATAAAAAAACTGTATTTACTGTACACTGAGCAGTATGCGGCACACACCCTGAAATACACTATATTGCCAAAAGTATTGGGACGCCCCTCCAAATCATAAAATTTAAGTGTTGCAATCACTTCCATTGACTTCTACAAACATTAGTGAAAGAATGGGTTGCTCTCGGGTTGCTCTTGGCCTTAAGTTAAAGGAACACACCAAGACATTTTAGACAATTTCATGCTCCCAACTTTGTGTGAACAGTTTGGGGACGGCCCCTTCCTGTCCCAGCATGACTGACCAGTGCACAAAGCGTCTCCATAAAGGCATGGATGAGCCAGTTTGGTGTGGAGGAACTTGAGTCCTGACCTCAACCCGATAGAACAGCTTTGGGATGAATTAGAGCGGAGACTGAGAGCCAGGCCTTCTCGTCCAACATCACTAATGCGCTTCTAGAAGAATCCCCATAAACACACTCCTAAACCTTGAGGAAAGCCTTCCCAGTAGAGCTGAAGCTGTTAGAGATGCAAAGGGTGGCCGACTCCATAAGAATGGGATGGCATTAAATGTGCATGTAGAGGCAGGCGTCCCAAAACTTTTGGCAATATAGTGTATAAGGATCAGGGTTGGAGACCAAGGCATGAATGGAGAGCATGGTTTAAATCTTGAAACCAGCAACATTACACTGGGTTTTCTGTTGTGTGTAGTGTAGAACAGAGTGTGCACAGTCGGTCTGAATCAAAGAGCACTTGATCTCCTGAAATCAGTCTCAGCTGCTCCGACAGATGTTCCATGCGAGCTGGACAAAAGCAAGGTTCTCCTCTCTGTCCCAATCACTTAAACTCTCCCGTGCTCTTTACAGTGAAATCTCTGGATGCTCGAGCTGGTTCTGCTGTTTAGTTGCAGGGATAAAGTCTTTTCACACCGCGCTTCATCCAAACACATCAGAGCTTAAGCAGCTGCCTCAGGAATGTCCACAATCAAATGGATATCACGCTCAATATGGGACACATTTTTAAAGCATAACAAGGACATTTTCCCAGGAAGCATTAACAACTTCCAGCTTGGATGTTTCTGAAACTGGAGCTTAACGAGCCAATTCATCTTCTGGTTTAGTGTCTTTACTGATGTTCCTCACACATTCAAGTGCTAAACTTACAGTACATTTTTATTCTTTTGAAAATCTCCCATTGACTTTATGTGATAGAATATTCAACATTCAAAACATATTCCACAGTGATTATGATATTTACTGAGGGTGCAACACTCGTCAACTTGGGAACCAAAATTGTGTTGTTTAGCAATAGCAAAGACATTTTAATGCAAAACTAGTGCTCCAAATTTGGTCATTTTGTCAAAAAATGATGTCAGGAATTATATAAAGAGGGAAGACCGAGTCAAGTTGTCACAAGGTCAGCATATAAGTAGTTATCAGGCTTAAAATCCCATCCTAAGTGCATATTGTTGAACAGAATTGCGTTGAACTGAATTTTTCTGCTTGTTAACAGCAGGTGTTCAGATGTTTGAACGAGTGTTTGAGGAACACCATACTATTAACATTAAAGGTCCCGTTCTTCGTGTTTTTTTGAAGCTTTGATTGTGTTTACAGTGTGCAATATAACATGTGTTCATGTTTCGCGTGTAAAAAAAAACTGTATTTTTAACACAATTTACTTATCTGTACACCGCTGTTTTCACTGTCCTACAAACGACTGAAGACTTCCTTTATTCTATGAAGTCCCTCCTTCAGAAACACGTAACGAGTTCTGATTGTGTCAGCGGTTCCCGTGTTGCGATTTGACAGCAGCTTAGCGAACGTAGCACGGTCCTGTGTTGTGATTCGACAGCAGCTTAGCGCACGTGGAAAGGTCACGCCTCTTAACGGGAGAAATATACGCGCTTAATAATCTCTACAGCGTCCCTGGGAAAGCCAAACAAAGGTGATTTGACTCCGGGATGAAAATAACAGCGTCTCGACGACATGGCGACAAACACACTGAAACGCAGCACTTCCTTTTCTCCACGCGACGTCCTCTTCTTCTCCACGTGGGACAGCAACAAGACCACGCCCCCTTTTTTCGCGTTTTCTTGTGGGCGGAGGTTAGTCTGTTCTACTGCTCTACTGACGTAATTAAAGCAGGAAATACCAGGATGTAGTCCTAACCAGCCGTTCGCTGTAGGCTTTGAAAGGGAACTTCTGTTAAATAAAATATCTCGCTTGGCATTGAACTTTGAGCTTTATCATTTTACAGGTATTATTTATGCTCTAGCAGCAACATTACACACTAACTAAAGTTTGAACAATGGGATCACGAAGAACAGGACCTTTAAGGAAATTGGACATTTATAATAACACTATACAGGATTAAAATGTCAAACGTTTCTAGGGTGTATTTATCAGATGTGTTTGTGTTTTCTGTGTCTGAGATTGGCTCGGTTCGTAGTAACTACACAAACTCTGCATCTGCTGTGAGTTTGAGTCACTTTAAAGTGCATTTGGGAATTTAAGAATTTAAAGGAACACACCAACTTTTGGGACTTTAGCTTATCCCCCAGAGTTAGATAATTCCATATATACCATTCTCATCTCCGTGCGTGCCATAACTCTGATGCACCCACCGCTAGCCTAGCTTAGCACAAAGACTGGAGGTAAATGGCTCCAGCTAGCCTACTGCTCAATAAGTGACAAAATAACGGCAACATTTTCCTATTTACATGTTGTGATGTGTCCTGAGGATGTACAGTTACTTCGTGTTCAAAGACCGATGGAAAATTAAAAGTTGTGATTTTCTAGGCTGATATGGCTAGGAACTATACTCTCATTCCTGCGTAATAATCAAGGAACTTTGAGCCATCCCATGAGTTCAGCGGCGCAATTATATTACACAGTGCCTGAAAATAGTCCCCTCTGTGTAAGGAGGTTGTTATATTTACAGAAGTTAGCCTATTTTCAGGCGCTGTGTAATATCATTGCACCTTATTTTGTCACTTATTGAGCAGTAGGCTAGCTGGAGCCATTTACCTCCAGTCTTTGTGCTAAGCTAGGCTAGGTGGAGCCGTTTACCTCCAGTCTTTATGCTAAGCTAGGCTAGCGGTGTGTGCGTCAGACAGAGTTATGGCACGCATAGAGATGGGAATGGTATGCATGGACTTATCTAACTCTGGGGGATGCGGGGAATAAGCTAGTCCCAAAAAGTCGGCGTGTTCCTTTAAGCTTTAAGAAATCAAGACAGCTATAAAAATTAGTACTGTATCTTTACAGTTAAATACAATTTTAAAGTATTACAACAGCAATACTTCTTACAGGACTGCCGGTACGGGGCACGTGTGTACCAAATGCATTTAAACTGGTTCTTGACTCATGAATTTTGCCCAATGCTGACAGCTGTTGATGTCTATTATCTAATTACCGCTAGCAAAAACATGACATGGCTGTCTCAGACGTGTTGACCTTTAGCACATCTGAACACATATGCCTTGAAAAGGGAAAATGCAGGATGTAAGAACACTGGAAACGCTGTTCAAATGACACTTGAGCTCCTGAAAGAATACAATTATCAAGCCAGATGAAATGATTCTAAAAGACTTGTCATGTTTCTGAGAGCGTTTATGGCGCTGGGAACGGAGCTGAGCGGAGAGGACCACAGCTCTTTCTCTCTCTCAAGAGTCGGGTCGGATCGATATCAGCGCTCATTCCTTCTTCATTCATATCCTGATACGGCTGATCCTTCATTCAGCTTGACAAAACTAATTATTCTTTCATGGCGTCGGGAGCCGTAAGCCGTCTGCAGGCCTCACAGCCGAGAGACGTGCCTTTCATTCTCCATCGCTCACTCCTCGTCCTCTCTGTGCATTTCTGATCATGCTGTGCTGTCGGTTCAGATGCACAAATGTTTCACATAACACCAACAATCCCTGCAGAAATAATGCACACGACGCCTCCGGATGAGCTGGGAAACATCGGGAAAAACCCTGTGCATCACACTGAAAGACTACAAACAAGATCCGGCCTTCAGATGATGGGAATGACACCTGGAACTGAAAGAAGCAAACTGTGTGTGTTTGTATGTGTGGTGTGTGTGTGTGTGTGTGTGTGTGTGTGTGTGTGTGTGTGTGTGTGTGTGTGTGTTTGTCTCCAAAGCCAACAGAACCAGTGCAAGCCTGCTTCATAATAATGAACAAGCAATGAATAAATCAAAGAAAGGAAGTAAAAAGGGAATAAAAGCACGGGTAATTGCAAATGACAAGTGTCATTATCCTCTATTAAGGAAGTCGTTCATCTTTAAGTGCTATTCCGCATTTTGTCACCATGGAAACATAGTGATGTGTTGTACAGCATGACACGAAACAAAGATGGAAGTCACACACACACACACACAGCGAGAGAGAGAGAGAGAGAGAGAGAGAGAGAGAGAGAGAGAGAGATCTATTTTGATTTCATTATGAACAGGACATAAGCAGAGCTGAAATGGCCATCAGAACACCCTGTTCTGCTGCTGCCCAACACTGACTGTGTGTGTGTGTGTGTGTGTGTGTGTGTGTGTGTGTGTGTGTGTGTGTGTGTGTGTGTGTGTGTGTGTGTGTGTGTGTGTGTGTGTGTGTGTGTGTGTGTGTGTGTGTGTGTGTGTGTGTGTGTGTGTGTGTGTGTGTGTGTGTGTGTGTGTTCTGTGTGATTCTAGCTGTAACTAGTGGCTTTTGACTATCAGAATGACGTCTGGTCCACATTAGGGCTAATTCCAAGAACTGCCCACTCAGACAGGAAGGGACTGCCTATGCAAAGTGTCCAACAAGAGTTTGCTTTTTTAGGCTCTTTACAAAGTTGAATTTATTTTTGCTTTTCATAAAGTTATATGGCCAGTTGTGTTTTATTATTTGCATTCAACAAATAGGTTTTTTTTGCATAGTTTTTTCCTGATGTGAAAGGGCACCTGGCGTGGAAGATGGATGGATGGGCGGATGGATGGGTGGATGGACAAACGGAAGGATGGGTGGGTGGATGGAGGGATGGATGGATGGATGGGTCGGTGGGTGGTTAGATGGATGGATGGACAGACGGAAGGATGGGTGGGTGGATGGGTGGATGGACAGACGGATGGATGGATGGATGGATGGATGATAGATGGATGGATGGACAGACGGATGGATGGATGGATGGATGGGTGGTTGGATGGGTGGGTGGATGGACAGACGGAAGGATGGGTGGGTGGATGGGTGGATGGACAGACGGATGGATGGATGGATGGATGGATGGATGATAGATGGATGGATGGATGGATGGATGGGTGGTTGGATGGGTGGGTGGGTGGATGGACAGACGGAAGGATGGGTGGGTGGTTGGGGGATAGATGGATGGATGGATGGGTAGGTGGGTGGATGAAGGGTGGATGGATAGATGGATGGGTGGATGGAAGGATGGGTGGGTGGGTGGGTGGATGGAGGTTGGATGGACAGACGGAAGGATGAGTGGGTGGATGGAGGGATGGATTGATGGATGGATGGATGGATGGATGGATGGATGGATGGGTCGGTGGGTGGTTGGATGGGTGGATGGACAGACGGAAGGATGGGTGGGTGGATGGATGGATGGATGGGTCGGTGGGTGGTTGGATGGGTGGATGGACAGACGGATGGATGGATGATAGATGGATGGATGGGGGGTGGGTGGGTGGGTGGATGGATGGGTGGATGAGTGGTTGGATAGGTGGATGGACAGACGGAAGGATGGGTGGGTGGTTGGGGGGATAGATGGATGGATGGATGGGTAGGTGGGTGGATGGAGGGTGGATGGATAGATGGATGGATGGGTGGATGGAGGGTGGATGGATAGATGGATGGACGGAAGGATTGGTGGGCGGGTTTATGGTTGGATTTCTCCCATTCATCTCATAGCAGTGATCTATTTATATTTATTTATTGATAATGTGTCTGGTTACACTCTTTTGCTCCAACCAACAAGGAAAGGAGAAACAAACCCAAATAAAAGAGCAAGAAAGTAGATGAAGATGGAGTGTGCGATTTTAAGGTAACATCACCGGTTACACTTTATGTCGATAACCCAGTTTAGATATTCTACTAACTATTCTACTAAACTTTACAACTACATGTGTTCTGCTCCTGTTTTACCTGCCTGAGTTCCTAGTTAGTTTCCTTGTTAATCTCATTGGTTCTTAATTATTTAACACCTGTTCTGTTTCAGTCAATCATCCTCAGTTTCCTGTGTTTTGGTATCTCCTGAGTGTTCTGTTTTGAAATATTAAAGACTGTTTTTGTTTTCTATCTCCTTCATCGAGCGCGTTACTATAGCCGCACTGTGACACGTAACTCTCATTAGAGTATTAGTAGACTGTTCAGGGTTAGTAGAAGAAGTTGACATGTAGTTGCAAAGTTACTTATAGTTAGTAGAATGTGGACTATCAAAATAAAGTGTTGCTCTTGCCACATCATAATCTACGTATACATTTTTACAGACAACATTTGATCTTCTTTTGAATTTTTCAGCTGTATTTTCCTCTGTGCTCCTCGTCTCTCGACCCATCTTGATCAAGGTTTGATTCAGTGGAAGTAAGCGTATATTGATGGCAGCTCTGTGCTTTATCACAGTCAAGGTTGCAGCTCCTGGCAAACACACACATCAGTCATCACACAGAGCTGCCACACACGGACATCAATCTAAGCGGCCAGCGGCCAGCACTGAGAAGAGCTCCATCACAGCCAAATACAGCAGAGCAGAGCGTTTCACTCAAACTCTCCGCACAACACAGTTTTGCCTTTAAAGGGGTAAAGCAGTTCATTTGATTTCGCTTTTCCTATGAGCACTGACAGCTTAAGTATATTTCTTGCTATTTGCACAAACGGTAAAAATTTGTGTTACGGTACATATTTAATACATGTATTAGAGGAACACCACGTCGGAGTTGAGAGAGCACAGAGCCAAGGTGGGGCCGGAAGAACAAGGAAGGCCGGTGGAGCCCGAAAAATGTTGGACCATGGCAAAGCTGAGAGAGCACAGAGCCAAGGTGGAGCCGGAAGAACGAGGAAGGCCGGTGGAGCCCGAAAAATGTTGGACCATGGCAGAGCTGAGAGAGCACAGAGCCAAGGTGGGGCCGATAGGCTGAGAGGCTGAGGTGGAGTCATGGGCCTCGAGGCCTGCAGTGAAGCCAGGGGATCCATCTTGCAGAGCTTGGCTGGTGGAGAGAAGACCCAAGGCGGAGCTACACACCACAAGCAGAGCAGGTGAGTTCTGGGGATTGGATGGAGCCAGCGGTGAAGGAGACAATGGGGTGGGAAGCAGACAGGGAGGGACTTAGCCATCTAATATTTTCCTTGGAGTGGGTACTGGGGCGGGAACAAGTGTGAGAGCTGGCTTTGCTAGGAAGTTAATGAGCTAGTGCTCCTCTTGGGCTTGGGAGTGGATTGCCCCCATGGTTGCGTATTGAGAATGTTTCGATTACATCTTTTGCAGAGCTTCATTGGAGTGGGTGGAGCTAAAGAGCACTTTTGGTGCAATTTGCTCACCGCAACTCTCTGATTGCTGGAATTTTCTGCACAACATAATGAGTAATGTAGTTTTTCACCACAAATTCAGCTGTTAAATACAATAATTTACAAACAAAATTAGTTGAACGGATGAACGGATGGCTTCAGCAAAAGCATATACCTTCAGTTAACAACCTTGGTATTCACAGTAGGTCAGTCTTTAAAGGTTTATAAGTTTCCCTATGGGGGAAAATGAATAGAGTTTTTAATTCTGGAACCCGACAGTTGTGCTTTGACCGCAATTTTATCTGAAAATGGACTGCATTCTTCAGGTTTTACCATTTGTCCCTGTCCCAAAGTTATAACTGTTCTTACAATAGTTTCCTTTAATTAAAAAAGCCTTACCTTTATTTTGCTCTGGAATAAATGAATAGCGGCTGCCTGTGAATAAAGCATGTCTACAGTGACATCTGTAAATTAAAGTTTCTGCTTCGGTTTGATCAGGGATAAATTAACCCAATGCACAGTTGGGTGTGTGCCTAGAGACACCACTTCCAGAAAACGTGTCCAACGAACAAAAAAATAAAATAAACAGATCATAAAACATTTATTTTGACATCCTGAGGCGGATGATAAAAGGTTTCTGAAGATAAAGCAGGCTCTTTCACTGGCCATTTCATGAAAAGGAAAAAGAGTTTCAAGCCTTTTGTACCACGGAAAGAGCATCCTAACAGTCATAACATGAAACATACACGATAAATGATAAAGAAACAGGTCTCCACTGAGCATGTTATCTCACAGGAATAAAACTGGGTGATTTTTTGGGGGGTGTTTTTTTACTGTGCCATAATTTGATGGGTTTATGATATGACTGGGGAAGGAAACAGACCTAACAACTCCCCCTGGGGCTCCTGACACCATCCGCACTCCCATAAACAGGAAACCACGCAGATTAGAATTGCAGTCTGGGTAGCAAACACACACATAAAGGGCACAAACTGTCTAGACATGTTTTTTTTTTTTTAAACTTGGGGTTCAGGACAATCAGGTCAAGAATTTCTGCAAGTGAAGCAATACATGCATATAAACACATGCAGCTGTGGAGACACACACACACACACATGCACACACAGTCAAACGTGTGAACAAAAGATGCAATTTGCCTTTGCTGTGAAGCAATACCCCTTTGTTTAAACCCTGCTAGAGGATCTTCAAATATCACACATCTGCATGACTGCAATGGACCACAATGAAGTCACTTTAGCAAGAGGTCATTATATTCCCTATAACAAGATTTACATCTCGCTAGTGATATATTGACACACATAGGGAACAGAATGCAACTTAAAAATTCAACACTCATGCAACGGGATGCTCAAAAACAGCGATTCATGACCAAACAGCCATTGTATGTAAATGTGTAATATCCAGATCTGTGTGCATTGCATTAATTCATATTTGATTTCATATTGAAAGCAGAAAAATGATAGGATCAAGGGTAGAAAATGCAGCTTGTATGTTTGATTTACATGAGCGGGCTAGAATTAAACGCCCCTTTCTGATTGGTCAACCAAATGATCAAACCCTGCCAGCAGAATAACAGTCATCCTCTTTTACAGTTGTATGGATTCTTAGAGCATTTAGTGCAACTGCAACTGCAGCCAACACTAATGAATGTCTTGATGCAACCAGCCAGACCCTTCTTCTGTGTAGCCATAGGCAGAGAAATATTAAGTGTTTATGTCAGAAATATGACTGTCGCCTCACATCTGCACTCACATTAACCACTCGCCTACATCTTTGGCCTGCTTTATTTAGCTGTCCAACTCTCAAAATCTGAGTAGCAAAGATGTGTGACACACAGGACAGAACTGTAGCAGAAGATGACTATTCATCCACATGTTGCCTGGATCTGGGCCAAGACTATGTTGAATATTCAAAATATCGAAACCCCTGAACAACGAAAATGAATGCAATGTACAGACACGTATGTTTGGGTATGCTGGAGTTTGAACAGGGAAGTGCATGATGCCACACTGCTCAGAGAAACACTGGCTAATAAATCTGATATCAATCAGCCTGTGCTGTGACTAGTAGAGTTTCAGTGAATTGCTCCACAGTTGCAGAGGTGTTGATGGCAGTAAATCAGGAGTGTGTGTGTGTTTTGTGATTTCGTTTAAGTGTGTGATGACGGCCGCTAACAGCACCCTTGCTGAGATTTACTGCAACTAACCGGTGGCTTTTTCATTAGGGTCTGTGAGCAGCACCTGATTACGAGAATACAGCATAAATGACGCGCTGAGGTTGCCAGTAGCTGTTTCCATCCACACATTTTCACGGGATATCGCATTAAAAATGCTGGATGGAAACTTCAACATGATTAAAACAAATGTGCTTATCCTCTTTTGCTCTGGGACCATTTTTGGGATTTCCGCCTGGATTTGGCCGACCTAAATTGAAAAGCTTCCCATACCCACATACAGCGGACACTAAATTAAACATTTTGGTGTAGTTTTACAGGAAACAGATTGCACATCATGTTTGTTTTCTTTATTTAGAAAAAAGCAAAACATTTTGTTTTTATTGTGACTGTACACACAAAAAAATTGAAACTTAACAGATTATAATGATGTATAACACTTGCCTGAATGATACAAAATGACAGAGTTATTTGAGTCTCTTTGGCACTGATAAGAAAAAAAGCGAGCTGATCGCGCCGGCGCGACCGCAGACTTGAGGGGGTTAAGGTAGATCATTTTTTTATTCGAAAAGAAGACATGGACCGTCGATGTGCATCAAAACCTCATGTGGCTTTGCCTCAACTGTGGACGTGATTGGATAACAGGACTAACCAGCGGACCAATCGCATCGCAGCATTTCAAATGTTGGTTTGGTCAGTCAGAATGATTTGGTTTGATTCCCTCCGACATGTAGCGTTTAGATGAACACACACAAATCAGAATGAATCCCAAAAGTCTTAATAAACCAGGAGAAAACGCTGCTTTATTCGTAAATGATTTATGCAATATTCCAATTTTTGAAGTTCAATTCTCAAATTTGGGTGGGTTTTAACGCTGTAAATTTAACAGATAGAGTACAACAGGGGTAAAGACACACCTTAAGAAAAATTTTTTGCTTTTCACCACTCTAGTGTATGATTGCAGAAAAAATATATATGTTTGTATTGAACATTGATGGAGCAACAGATTTTGTGTGAAAATAAATCCTAAAAGTGGTTTAGTTTGTTTAACAATCTTATAAATGTATGAGTATTGATACAAATACTTCAGTTAAAATAATGTCTTTAATAATGTCTAAGTTAATAATTGTTCAAAACAATCACTTTAGCAAAGTTTGTACTATTTCTGGTTTATTTAGAATATTTTTTTTTCAATAAATATACTCATTAAATTATAATCATTTAAAAAATACAGAAACAAAATTATTTTAAAAAGTAAAGATTCTCATGTTTCCACTTAATCAGAATGATCACGTAAGGGATCAGACAAATTTCCACGTGCATCTTGAAAAGCGGATGCTTTGGAAAGTTTTTGTGCCATCTAGAGGTTTAGAGGAAAATAAAATCCCCGTTGTACCCTTCTAGTTTAAATTTCTATAGTATATACTGTAGTATATTATTGTATAATTTCTTCAAACTGTAGTGATGACAACCAGAGAGTTTCTAGTGTTGCTGTAGTCCTTTAAAAGGCTCTCTGTTACTCTAAACACTGCGACTGTCCTCTTGGGTTTCAGTAGTTTCCTGAAGGGTAAATGCTAAAGGTATTTCAGTAATCCTTCCAAGAAGAGAACAAACAAGACAGCTTAAAATGTCATTTTCTTTCCTGTGTTATTAATGGGTCTAATATACCGTGAGAGAGTAATAACAGTCTTCTCGGCTGGCACAATCTACATGCCGTCCTCTCTTCTCATGGCCGCTCAGAAATGACTTGATTTTTGTAGATCAGCTGAGCATGTGACGGATCCACAGAGAAGGGAAAAATACAGGTCTACATCACAAAAATCAGACATCTATAACATAATGCTGGCAGGCGGTGTCTATAATTGAACCTACAAGGTAGACACCGTCTGGCCAACACAAACATTCCTATAGACTTGAGTGTTTCCTATGGGTTGGACTGAGCAATTGATTTAAAACATTTCTACGACTTCCTCTGCTTGGAGACTGTAACATCAGCTTTAGGATCAGTATCCTCTCTGGACACATCAACTGAAACAGGAAGAAACAGGCTTCGGATATAACATAAAAAGAGCTGTTGGAAGCGTATCCAAACCTCTTATTTCCATAGCAAGCTGAGCTCGGCACACATGTAACTTTAACAAGAGATTTCAAGAGTTAACAGGAAACCACATCTGCATATGTACAGCACTACAGAAACAATGAGTGTATCTGTGCATGTAGAATACACACTTGTGGATAATTAAAGTTTATGACATCGCAATGGATTTCCTTTACCTTAATACATAGTATGGAGAGCAAATGTTTCATTGATTGTGCAGTTTTATCTGTATTATATCATTCTCAAACTGCCAAATGAATGACAAAACTAGCAAAATTAGTATTTTCTGGTAAACTTCATTGCCATTCTTCATCAACAGTGCAAGAAAATGTGGTCCTACTTTATATTAAATGCCTTTAAAAACGATGTACTAACATTTAAATTAATCATTTGAAACAATGCACTTACACTTACTTTCATTTAAAAATACCTGCATGTAATTCTTATCTATAATGAAAATGTTGACCTGCACTTTAACCAACCCATTCCCACCTAACCTGTCTTAACCTATACCTCAATAGCAGACACCTAGTATAAAGTCGAACTGAAAACAATTGTACAGTCAATAGTTTCACTTAAAACGGAAGTACTATACCCAGATAGCAAGCCACCACTGAAATCATGTTAAATCAATGTGAATGTGTCAATGTGAACTGCATTGAATAAACATAACTTTTGAACCCGCAATTAACGTTGAAAAAATGTTGAAATATCATCCAAAAATCAAATGGTAATGACATTAAATCAATGTTACAATGTGATGATGGTTCAGAAAATGAAACACAACTGAAATCAACTGAAGATAAAATAAGGCAATACATCTCTCAAGATCTCAGCAGAAGCTCTTTTTGAGATTTAACAGAGGTTTAGATGTTTTATTGAAAATGTTTGGTTACCATTATGGGGATCAGTGTTTCATTTAGTTGGGCAGTTTGACTCTTGACTTTTTATGTGTGTTTGAACACACATCATTAGTTGCAAAGAAAGCCTGAAACAAAGATGATCAGGTGATATAGTTATCATCATAAAGTAGAATAATTCACTATTTTTTGTACTGACTGAAAAGTGGGTATTTGTTATCAATAGATTATATTCACAAATAATTTGCAACAGATCAGGCATTAATGAACACTGTTACTCACTGTTTGTGGCAGTGCTGTCGAATCCTGTTAGTAAAGCCTGTGCTGACATTGCGAGTAAAATAAACTGAATCCATTTTTTCTGAATTTTCTGGGCGGTCAAAGCAGAGGAAGTGGAGATGACCGTTCCCCATATGACGACATACAGGGAAGATTCTAGATCGGCTCGTCTGAGCTTTCATTTTCTCAAAGGCAGAGCAGGACACCCAGAACTCGGTTTACACCTATCGAAATTTCTAGACACTTGGGGACCATATACAGGCTAGGGGAACTCATATTAATGTTAAAAAACCTCATAAAATGAAAAGTTCATGCCCTGGGACCTTTAATTCTCAATAAAAGCTTCTGCTGAGATCTTGAGAGATTCATTGTCTTCTTTTATCTTCAGTTGTAGTTGTGTTTCATTTTCTGAGAGTGCAAGCATGATGTCGAACCACCATCACATTGTAAAATTGATTCAATGCCATTACCATTGATTTTTGGATGAAATTTCAACACTTTTTCAACACTAATCGCGGGTGCAAACGTGATGTTGATTCAATGCAGTTCACATTGACACATTGACACTGATTTAACATTATTTCAATGGTTGCTTGCTATCTGGGATAGTCTGTAGTCTGGGATCAAAGAAAAGTTTCCCTCTCACAATTACTCTGTGGTTGTCTTCATGTTCGCTCGGCCTAAATACGATCGTTCTGGCATGAAGTCTTACATGTGCTCTGCTAAACTCCACATAAATGCTGCAACGTTCATGTTCCCAGCTAAGCATATGAAGCATTTCTTGTTGTTGTGTCTCCTAGTTAACTTTTAATAATGTTTCATACTCAACAGAGAGAGGAAGCATACAAGAAAGAGAAAAAAATACTGGATCAGACTCTAAACCGCCTTTCCTTTCATCCGTTTCTCTTTGGCTCTTTAGACCAGCCGAACACATATCAGCCTATAAAACACTTCCATAAAAGTAGCCCTGACAATTAAGGCAGGATGTTCAGCGGTGAATTGATTAACATCAAACGCTGCATGTTGAAAGGAATGAGTCCACTGTTTAAAATGCTGAATTACGGCTCTGTCATATATTGAGTTACGGCAGAGCTTCACCACACCTCTCATGAGCTCCACATGGAAAGTGCTGCATTACAGAAGGGCTATTTTACTACCTTACTATGCTTTCTATGTTGTGACGTATCTTTTGACTTTAATGTGATAATGACACCTCAGAAGAAATTATTTATGTGCACCTAAAGCACAAGGGAAAATGGGGTCAAAGTTAAAATGCTTGAACATTGAGCATCATCTTACAGCGCTTGACCTGTATGAAGCAGCAGAAACCTTGATGCTTCACTTCATAGAGTTCAGTGCATGAGGGAATGTCGACGGCATGTCAAATGGCTTTTAAACTGCGGTTTGCACAGACAGTCTGTTCTCTCAGATCCAGTCTTTTCTTAATGGGGTCCATATGGAAGAGTTTTGGGAGAAGACTGGCATGTTGGGTTGAGAGGATCTAGCCTTGCTTACTGGGTGCAGCTCTTCTCTGGCTTCCTGATATCCCAACAGACATAGGTCATTCACACAAAAACTGAAAATTTGTCATCATATTGTCCGAGAATGACGTTTCAAACATCAGTCAGGCTAGCACTTTACTTTACAGTGTCTTTGTTACACGTTTCATTTGTTTAAATGATGTATAATTACATGCAACGAACCCTAAACCAAACCCTATAGTAAGTGCATGTTGTTTATTGATATTACTCAGTACTTAAAGGGATAGTTCACACAATAATTCTGCCATCATTTACTCACCCTAAAGTTGTTCCAAATATGTAGACATTTCTTTGTTCTGCTGAACCCAAAGGAAGATATTTTAAAGAATGTTGGTAATCAAACAGATCCCCATTGATTACCATAGTATGCCAACATATACTATGGTAGACAGTGGGCCTGAGATGTGCTTGGTTAAAAACTTTCTTCCAAATATCTTGGGTTTGATGATAATAAATAATTAGTTAAATAGTTAATAAATAGTCTTTTCTGAAATCCATAACCTGGACACAGTCTCCTCTGATAACAAATCACTTTAAATTGTAATGTAGACGCATACATTTTCTTAGCCTGACGCTGTCATACTCAATTCTAGTCAGAATTTGAGTCTGATACTGCTCTATTGGGCTGTGATTATGGGGCGTGTTTCAACCGAACAAGGAAAGACCTCAATTGGATAGACCTACAACCAATCAGGGCAACGGAGCGATGCATAACGTCAGTTGTCAAATATCAACAGAACTCAACTGCACACAGTGTTGCCAAGTCTTACGGGTTGAAGCGACCCCAATTATGTGATATTTAGACCCAGGAATGCAAATTTTACCTGCCAAAAACCACACATATTTTACCCCCCATACACCATTTTTTCCAGAGTAAATCCTCCCGGAAAGCTATTGGGCTTGTTTTGGGCTAGTTTTGAGTAGCAATTGGGCGGGTTTTGATGTGAAAACTTGGCAACCCCCTGTCTGCACGCACGCTGGAAGAAGTAGAAGAAGAAGATGAGTGTAAACGATCTTTGCCGGTGTTGTAAAAAAGAATTTAAGGATACACAGAGTACTTACCAACACCATCATCATTTCTGAGAGAAACAGTAAAGGTGAACGTATATACGAACAAGTTCTCCGTGTAGGATTAGAACAAATTCAACCAAGCGCTCTTTGGTGAGGTGGATGATTACGTCAGTGTTTATCATCTGTCCATCATCATATAAAGCCCGCCCTAACAATCTGATCGGCTCCTGTTCAGGCATAGTTGCTCCACAACGGATCAAGTCCAGACCGAACTTCCTGACCTCAAATGTTGTGGGCGGGGCTAAGTTCGGCGCGCATCCAGGCTAGAATTTTCTGTAAAGCTGCTTTGAAACAATATGTTTTGTGAAAAGCGCTATACAAATTTGTGAATTGAAGAGCTCCATTTTTTGGGTGAGCAATGCCATTAAAACCAAAACCCAGATTTGACCAAATGCAGTTGGGTCTCCAGACTACATCCTATTATTTAAATACTAAATACATTTTGCATGATCAGCCGCAAAAAACAATGCTGTCTTTAGTCAATCCTAACTGTTGTTTCTTTTAATGGCAAAACATTGTTTGCACTGGCGCAAGATGTTACACTGTAAAAATGAAAGAGTTAGACTGGGTGAGCCTGATCTGCCGACGATTTGATTTCTCCCTGCAACTCAGTTTGGAAAACTATACATTCATATCTACTGCTTCTGTTACACTTTTGTGGGAACCAATCACAGACTGGCTTATCCACCTGGCGGGTTTAACACGATGACGGATAGAGAAGCGATGGGTCATTCCCCGTTGATCACGCCTCTTGTGGTCTGATTGGTTGAAGGACTATCCTCTTGTTTTACTGTGAATTCACATGACAATGTTGTTTTTAACCGTCACTGTAAGAAATTATACTTTGTGGTGCTGCAATTGTTCTGAAGTCACCATGACGGGGATCAATGTTGCATTAGCTCAAGATCTTGGATCCACTGTATTCTTATTAAAATGTATAAACCAAGTCAGAAGTGTAACAAATAAAAAAGTTTGTTAAAAGAATGACAAGCTTGAATATAAGATAAGCTAATTGTCTGATTTTAAGTTAGTCAAATTACACTATTATTAGTGTTATTTCAGCAAGAAGACTTACCATCATCTTATTTCAAATCCAATGTTGTTTGTCGATGGATATTTCACAATAGTGAAGCAGCTGCTGAGATTTATTATCATCTTTCAACACACGATTTTGTTTTCCATCACCAAATGTTGCACACAAATCCATACTTGACATACAAAACACAACAAGGGTGCAAATAATAATAATAAAAAAGATCAATTCTGAACATTACAAAATAAACAAACAACACAAACTACAAAAAGTGAAGCAAAAATAAGTTCAAGAATCAAGAAACGCAAATCGCAAATCTATTCATGCCGCACTGCATGCTGGGTACCTTCATAGTACTTATGCACTGTAGAAATACAGTATGATATTGTAGATTTTACGAGATATTTCCAAGAGTGCCGTTAGATACAAGAGAAGTCATACTGTGAACTTCACTGTCATTTCACAGTAAAAAAGAAACAATGGCCTGTGACTGTTTTGGGTCATGAAACCCTGAATTACATTAAAAGTGTAGAATATGAATCCTTGAAAGTCTATTTGATAGTGCTGAAAGTGTTGAAAAGTAATGAAGCGCGGTCCTAAAATAACAGAGAATGTTCAGGTGTGTGTGTGTGTGTGTGTGCTTCTGGCTCAATGCGTTTAACAGAAATCAGCTCTTGCAGAGAAAGCCACAAATCCACCTACACACGATTCTATATTCACAACATCATAACACGCTTTGGGCCGGTATACAGTAGTTGTCTCTCCCGTATTGTGTTCGTGTGTATCTCCCAGGAGACACACTCTCTCCCACACACACACTATATAATAGGCCCTTGTGAGAAGAGCAGAACAGTGCACATCTTGGACAGGCTGTTCTTGTCAAGCCCACCTCCTCCAAGAACACAACACATGTCCATCTGTTAAATCCATTACAGCAGGCCAGACCCGCACAACAAGAACTCTGTCATTTCCTCCTCCTGCGTCTCTGGAGTCCGGACCGCGTGTCTGTGAGGTGAATCACGGCGCCGATCCGCGCTCGCTCCGTGTTTAAAACAGCCTACCTTCAGATATGACTGACAGGTGCACAAAGAAACATGAAGATGGCACCGAACAAAGAATGCTCTAGTTTCTGCCCAGCTTCAAGTCTGCACTCTTACATAAAACCAGGAGTGGATGAAAGGCTACTCAACAAGTGAGTCACAAATCACAGACATCCAAACATACCTACACTACTAGTCAGAGGACTGGACACATTTACTCATTCAGACTCTTTTACACAGATTTTATGTGGAAGTCCCTCTGTAGTCAATAATTGTATCCTTTAAAACTCACCAAAATTACATATTTAAATGTTTTTTCCAGTGAAAAAATTTCGTCATGCCTTAAAATAGCTTGAATGTAACCCGACACCATTGCTTCATTTAGTATGCGTAGACTCATGAATATGCAAATGAGCCCCACCTCCACTCACTCACACCAGCTCAGAGAATCTCGCTCAACTTTACTGTAGTAAACGCTGAACAAAGGTATCGCTCTCTACAGCGTCAGACACATAACGCTGATTAATATGATTAGACTACATTATCAAACAGCTAATAATGTGTCGCTAATGTTAGCATGTTCACCATCTCAGTCTTCCTTCCTTAGAAACGCTTTGAACATCACAGACCGTCAGTGGAGCAAAGCATATAGTTCATCATAACATCATAATACACATCATCATCTTCTCTTGAGACTCACTGCTTCAGAGAATAGTTAATGTTATGCTAAGCCACGCCCCCCTCGTGACGTGATTGGTTACATGTTTGTGATGTCAGAAACACCGGCGATTTCAAACGGTCTTTGGTTCACTGCAGTTTTAAAGAGAAAATACTCACTCATGACTTATGAATTTGCACATGGTTTGTCTTAAAGCATATTAAAAACTCCACATCAACATATAAACAACATTAAAAACTTGTTTTTCACCACAGGGGTCTTTAAACAAAGTCTAACAAATGAACAGAAATTGCTCTGGAACATGTTGTCCGGGATACAGGCACACATTTGTTCCAGAAATCTTTTTTTGTTGACATTTTTGATGTGAACGAGCCATGTGTGTCGATGATACGTTTTTATTTCCCATGAATCAAGCAGGTAATTTCAGCCTTTGGAAGTGCTGACTGGCTGGACGGGAGTGTGTAAATGAGGGCTGGTGGGTAATAGACCCCTGACGGCCTCGGCAACCTCAAGCTGAAATATACATTTATATTCTTTCCTTTTTTTGCCTCATGAATAAGTGTTACAATGTGGGCACAAAGGCGAAGGAGATTCAAAAACAAAACAGGCTGTATTATTAATCCAAACACTCTGAATGAACACGCAGGAGAATAACGCAAACCACACAAAGCATAACGAGAACTGACCAAGAACACTGCAGAGCCTCTGTACAAATAACAGTTGTGCACAGAATATGTATACATAATGGGCTCCATCATACACCCCAATGCAATGTGACACGCACACACACACACACACACACTCTCTGGAGAAGCGTTCAGTCTCTCCTCATGTCAATAGTGAATCCTCTCATGGCTTTTAAAGGGAAAGGGAGATGAGGCTCTGATTGGTTTATTGCACATTACGCCCAAAACACACCCATGACTCATTAAGAGACGAGGGACGACCCTTTTAGACCATGAGCCGGACGTGCTGACCGTTATTCCAGTCATTAAACTAGCAAAAGTGTATTCGGACACACCCTCAGAGCACCATTGCCGTGATCATTAAAATACGGCCCAGAATCTTAAGTTAAAAAAAAAAGAGCCAGTTGGCAGGAAAAAAAATTGCACATGCATGAAGCGCAAACATTGCATTCCTCTGCGGTTGGCTTGTCATTATTGTGGTATTATAATATTGCGGTTATCACGACAGCTCTAGAAACATCTCCCAGTTCCAGACGTCAAGAGACAGAGCTGTGCTTCAAATGAAGAATGTGTGTGATATTCTTCCGAAAAGAGTTGGAAGGACATGAGTGAGGGAAAATAATGGCAGAATTTTCATTTTTGGGTGAATTATTCCTTTAACCTTCACAAGTGAATAACACACAAAAATACCTCATTTAGGGATGAATATTGGCTAGGTCAGAGCTGGACGCGTTTACAGGTACAGAATGAACAGCAGAGAAAAGCAGAACCCGGGACATTAAAGGGATAGTTCACCCCAAAAAATAAAATTAGCCCATGATTTACTCTCCCTCAAGTCATCCGAGGTGTGTATGACATTCTTCTGTCAGACAAATAAAATCTCCACACGGCTCCGGGGTGTTAATAAAGGCCTTCTGAAGCGAATCGATGCGTTTGTGTAAGAAAAATATCCATATTTAAACATTTATTTAATTTTTTTCTATGGCTCTGCATCAGCCGTCCCCGTGTCATAACTTCTGGCGAATAAGGTCAAAATACCAGCGTGATCATAGATATATACACAGATTCCTCATTAGTGCCTGCGCAGATTGGTCGAATGAGGCATCTACGTATATATATCTTTGATCATGCCAGTATTTTGACCTTATTCGCCGGAAGTTATGGCGCTAGGAATACTAGATGACATTCGTCTGATAAGAGGTACAAAAATAACATAAATACTGTTGGGTTTCTTGCAGAAAACAAATGGTTTCGTGTCTTAACCCTTAATCGTCCCTTGGGCTCCAACTGACCCCACTGGACTTTTCCAATATTTTTAAAAAGTGTTCCCTTCATCTCAGGGCCACGAGACTCTGTGACTTTTCCTAAATAATCTATCTAAACATGCACAAACAATCTGGGCTTGATTTGGTTGTTCTAAAGGTGTGTAAAAATGTTTTTACCGTTTAAGTCCCTCGGGGTCAGATTGACCCCACATTGAAAATGAATGGGAAAGAGTAAAAACTTTTTTGTCCAAAAAAATTAACTAAATCCAGTATAAATCTGAAAATTTCTACATTTATATCAAGGTCTGGTCCTGGAGCATAAACACAAAGTAGAACGAACTTTCTATCTCATACACACACACGTACACACACACACAAACACACACGTGTGTGACTGCAACAGAGCATTTTTATTGAAATTGGCAAATAAAATCAACAAAACTGGCATAAATCTGAAAGATTTTCATACATAAATGAAGGACTAATACTAGAGCACAAATGCAATATGGAACAAGCATGTTCACTCACACACACACACACACACACACACAAACACAGGTGTCTGGAGCATTTTTTTGATTTTGGCAATGAATGAGAAAATGTAAAAAATGCTTTTTTTTCACTTTGTTTGTAAAAAAAATCAACTAAATCCAGTATAAATCTGAAAATGTCAACATTTTTATCAAGATCTGGTCCTAGAGCATAAACACAAAGTGGAACAAACTTTCTGTCTCATACACACACACACACACACACACACAAACACATACATGTGTGTGACTGCAACAGAGAGCATTTTTATAGAAACTGGCAAATAAAATCAACAAAACTGGCATAAATCTGAAAAAATTCCATACATTAATGAAGGACAAATACTAGAGCACAAATGCAACATCATGAGAAAGAGAGGGAAAAGGGCAAATAAAAGAAAGATGAAAGGCAGCTTAACTTTTGCATAACTTCCCTATGGACCTCTAGTGGATAATGTGGTCATTGCTCTCTTTCTCTTTAACTATAATTCCTAAAGTTTTTCCACAAACCTACAGATGGCTGTATTCTATCCCTAACACATAGAGCAATGTCCAAAAACTATTTATATTTATTTAAGATCATCATTCAAGTGATTTTTTCATAAAAAAATTATTTTTAATGAGCCAATTTATGACATAGTGCGGTAAATAGGTAAAAAACTACCAAATACCCACAAAAACACAGCATAAATGTATAGTTGAGAAGTATATAAAAAAAATGATATATAGTTTTCCATGTAAAAAAATTATATTTCCTTATGCAATCGCTCTGTAAATGTGTGGGGTCTATCTGACCCCAAGGGACTCAAACGTAAACCCTACTTGAGGGACGATTAAGGGTTAAGACATCAATGTGTCGCCACGAGCCGCATGGTTTAATAAGGATTCGTATGTCTGTGTGTTTTTACTCTCATTCCTCTCATACTCTAAAATATCCCCATTCTCATCATTATACGACTATCACACTGTTACAAATCTTAATTTGTTTTCTACTGAAGACACAAAGACACCTACATCTTGGATGCCTTGAGGGTAGGCAGATAAACATAAACATTTCGTTTTTGGGTGAACTATCCCTTTAAAGTTACCTTACGTAAACCTCGCTCCAGACCAAGACCATATCAGTCGCTTCAGCTGCTGTGTGTGTATATTAGTCCCCAGACATCAACATAGTGTAGGCCCAGATCCGGCCCACATCTGGGTAGACCTCTGTCGAAAGTGTGTCTGTGTTTAGAATATAAAGCTTATCCTAAACTAGTGCTAAGACCCGAAATCTGCCCTACCTATATTTACAGTCAGGAGCCGCTGCTGTGTTTATTTCTGAGATGAGATTTGATTCCCCAGTCACATGGTCTCTCTGATCACTTCCTGTCCGCTGGTCAATGGCCCTTGAAATATCAAACCTAAATAATGCATGGACCAATCACAACATTGGCTCTAAGCAGCCTGCGTCACATGACATTTCCACCGCAGTACATCACCTCTGATAAATGGCGCGGCTCGCTATGAGAAAACCACGCTTGCAGACAGCTTTCATATTTCATAGCTCCGTGTCTCTTAACATTTGCTTTGTCGTAGGTCTCCGACGCGGCGCGCCCACATTACATTTGTAATGCGTGGCAAAATACATAAGCCAAATATAATAAGCATTTTCTCTCCTCGGCTAACAGCACAGTCTGCTATCTCATTTATCTTGTGAAGCATTATGAATTCAATCACATTTTGTGAAAAATGAAATTGAGAGTGATAACGTTAGCCGCGCTCTCACTTTCACACACACACACACACACACACACACAGGCTGCTGGAAGTGCACGCTGCATACTGACTCCACAGCCACATGTGTATACTGACAATCTCCTTTACCATAGGAATAAACATTGCAAACAGCATGTGTGTAATATCATCATTATTCTCCTTGAGCAATGGCATTAAAGAGCCCCTATTGTGCTGTTTAGCATATGACCTTTCATGTAGTGTGTAATACAGCTGTCTGTGGATGAAAAAGGCCTGCAAAAATTCACAAATTAAAGTGCGGAGTTATTGTATCGATTGAAGAAGCGATTCTGAACCGCCTGAAACGAGTCGTCAGTAAATCCATTCTTACTTCCTGCTGAACCTTCGTATAACTAGTTTGCATAAAGCCAGCCTATGGTCTTCATTGGCTGCTGGAGAACAACGTCTATTTTGCCCTGTACACTCTAAAAAATGCTGGGTTAAAAATAACCCAAGTTGGGTTGAAAATGGACTAACCTAGCAATTGGGTTGTTTTAACCCAGCGGTTGGGTAAAATGTTTGCTTAAAACAACCCAATCACTGGGTTAAACCAACCCAATTACTGGTTTAGTCCATTTTCAACCCAACTTGGGTTATTTTTAACCCAGCATTTTTTAGAGTGTAGGTGTAGTTGACCCTGGAAGAGTCTGATTGGTGTTGTTCATGTCGAGAAGACGCTGTTTTCTGCAGCCAAAGCAAATCCACTTTGATGAGATTGATATGGTAAAACCCACGCCATCGTTACACTCTAAAAAATGCTGGGTTAAAAATAACCCAAGTTGGGTTGAAAATGGACTAAACCAGCAATTGGGTTGTTTTAAGCAAACATTTTACCCAACCACTGGGTTAAAACAACCCAATTGCCGGGTTAGTCCATTTTCAACCCAACTTGGGTTATTTTTAACCCAGCATTTTTTAGAGTGTACTGTTCGTATCTCTGGCCGTTTCTCAATACCAAGTACGCAAACTTCTGACTTGCGACCTTGGTAGTTCAGACTTGCCAAGTTCGACTCGGGAGAACGAACTCCAGAGGACGGGAGGAATCGCCATCAATCGTCAATTGTGAAACGTCATCAGTCGCTGCCCAAGTCCTGTTCCAATTCAAAGTTCACATCTAGCCGAGTACAGTTCAAATCCCCGGATGTGTCCTTGATCCGCCCCCTTTTATCGAGGATGCATCGAGAAGAGACTTGTGTGGACTTCAGACAGACCGGTATCCCAGAATGCATCTCGCACCAGCCAGCAAACATCAATAGCGGATGAGAAACCCAGTGTAATTTAAAAATACTAATGTTAATGTTTCACAAAATGTAGTTTTAAGACTTTTTCAGGTGATAATGTAGTTGTTTAAAGCTCAAATCTGTGGTTTATTTATAAAGAGAGCACCTTTTTGAAAATTTGATCTTGTGTTTTTGGAGTTGTGAGCTCCAGTGGATCAGCGGCTCTCAGCGCTCATTAACCCCAGCGAGAGCAGCCTTTCCTCAGCCAGTCCTTCTGCCGTCTGCCGCTGGCTCTGATGGCCTGTAGTGGCTCGTCTTGTGTGGATCTAACGGCCGATCTTTGCTCTCATGAATCATCATTTGTTCCCTGCCAGATCGTTTTGACTGAGGGCAAAGAGAAGTTTCATAACTTTATATTTTTAGGCTTTTAAACACATAAACTGACATTTAACAAAAAGAGACTGGGTTGTGTTTTATGTCATATTTCATTTTATTACAGTGATAATCATATATATGCACACTTGTCTAAACCACATATTAATGTTTTTTTTTTTATGTAAACGAAAATGGGCAGGGTATTTTATATTTCATTTTGTTATAAATATACATGCATTGAAGATCATATGCATTGCCTGCACTACATTTGTGTGGCTATATATGTTTAATATTTTTTAATGAAAATGAAAAGAGGCAGAGTGGTGTTTTTGAATGCTGCTGTTCCATTAGCAGAGTACCGGACTTCTGAGTTCATTCTCCAGAGTCGAACTTGGCAAGTCTGAACTACCACCGACGCAAGTCAGAAGTTTGCATACTTGGTATTGAGAAACGTATATTTTAAGCTACAATAAAGCGAAATATGTCATAAAACACCACTGCCTCTTTTCATTTAAAAAAAAAAATCTTAAACATAATAGCCACACAAATGTCGTTCAGGCAACGCGTAGCTACTTGATTATCTTGTATATTTATAACAAAACGAAGTATAAAACTCAACCCTGCCTCTTTTCGTTTACATTAAAAAAACAATATTTTAAACATTAATATGTGGTTTAGGTAAGGTGACCTGATTTCTGAAATGGAAACCGGGGACGTTTCCTATTTGAGTGGTCAAAATATCACTAAAATCTCATTTGTTATTATCTTTTAATTAAAAAAAACAGGGGACAATACATTTTTTAACGATTGGGGGGCATTACTGATCCGTTGGTGCGAGATGCATTCTGGGATACCGCCGTCGGTCTGTCTGAAGTCCACACAAGTCTCTTCTTGATGCATCCTCAATAAAAGGGGCGGATCAAGGAAACATCCGGGGATTTGATCTGAACTCGGCTAGATGTGAACTTTAAATTGGAACAGGACTGGGGCAGCGACTGATGACGTTTCACACGCATATTGAGAAACAGCCTGTGTGTGTCAAGAGCTGAGATTCAGATATGATAATGAGCGTTTGGTTTCTGACCAATCACAAGAGACTGGACCGTCTGACCAATCAGAGCAGAGTAGTCCAGTCTGTTCTGGAAGATGTGGAAGATTATATGAATATTGAATATATTTTTTCCTCCCATCTTATATTTTTTCGACTACCATCCGTACTTGTAAGTATATTCGCAGTAATTATGAAATTACATATAATGATGTACTTAAGTCCTAATTAGCAGGTCTTAGAAGTACAAATAACTGCAAACATGTTGATTGCAGTTAACATATATGGACATTAACATTAAAGTATGCTAAAAAGGTTTCACAAGGGTTATGTAAAGTTTTAATGAAAATGCTATTTTATTGCACAAATTGCTCCAGTGATTAGAGATCATTATGTGAACACTGAGCCAGACACATTACAGTTAATGCTGACTCATATAGGGGCTTTATTCTGCGGATCAGAAGGGAATCAGCCGTCAGAATCCTGTCAGCACGGACCGGAGAGCCCGCAGATGTCAGGGAATGATCTGGAGTCAGTGGCCACGTGTGTTAAACTCCACAGAGAGAGAGAGTCAGCACACAGATGGACAGATACAGAGAAGAGACGGAAAGAAACCGGATACATCATCAAAGATTGAGAGAGAGAGACACATGCAGGGAAGGGGAAGAAACAGAGCGGAGCATCAAACAGAAGAAAAGAGCGACTTCCTGGAGAGTTTAGGAATCTCGGGAGTTCAACGAGCACCTATGAAAACATTGATGGAGTGCGTGTGTGTGTCTGTGTCAGGACAATCCACTTTCCCCCATATGACTCTAATGCGGCCGCTGCGTGAGGCAGGGGTCAAAGGTCAGGGCCCTTCATGCACTTCTTATGTGATTCGGCTGATTGGCCAACATTCAGACCGCTGAGTTCATTCCTCAATGAAGAGTTAACTCTTTCCCCACTACCAAAGTTTTAATAGACCCCGAAATATTTTGTTTTATGAATATATGAACATGCAATATATCAAAAGAAAGAACAGAGCCTCTGCTTTTAATAAAAAAATGTATTCTAGCTTCATGCATTCTTTGTTATCAACACATGAATGTGGGTAAGTTTCATAAAAAAGCAACATTTTGAGCAAAAGGCTGAGAAAAGCATGTTTTTGTCAAAGACTCCATCCAGATGGGATTCATCCAAACACAGATGGAGCAGATCGAGTCTCAAAGCTTCACAGTCCTATTGCTTCAGTAACATTAGGCAGGTTTGATTTATATGCTGTTTAATGTTGATGATCACATTATTTTACATATTCATAAGATTGCATGCTATCGCTCGTTTCTGCTTCTTCTTCGCCTGTGTTTTGATCAGGAGATTCTGTACTCCATAGGGGTGTAACTGTACACAAAACTGACGGTTCGGTAAGTACCTCGGTTTTGAAGTCACGGTTCGGTACGGGTTTGGTACAGCAGTTTTATAAAAGGGCTTTTTATTTATTTTTATTGGTTTACTAAAAAAAAAAAAGTGTCTGTCCCTAAATGAATTAAATTATAACTAAAAGTTTATTGAAGATATTGCTGTAAACTATATTGGGAGCCCTTACTTGCACATTAATATTAAAGGTTAACAACAAAGCCCAAACTATTAGCATACATTCAGTTGCTATTCATTTTTAGGTATAATAATCAACACTCAAATAACACAGTACGAAAACATATAACTTCACATAAGGCAGTTTTTGCAATAACTTCTAAATCTAATAATAAATTAGTTTTTTCTCCAATTCGTTGTTGAAATATAATCATTTATACACAGTGTGTGTCATTTTCATGACAGGTTTTTTTAAACACACATTAATAATCCAGACATCAGTAACAGGTTAAGTGGAATATAATGAATATATAGGATAATACAGTGCATATATTTAGTGAAAGAGTTGATTTCTCTAGTGAATAAAATTCTTGTGATGCTTTATGACAATGTTTATTTTACAGCAGTTATATCGAGGTCTTTCCGCCGTTGAAACACAGATTGAGCGATTACACCACATATGATACGTGACACTAAGTTGTAATGTATCCTCAACATACCTTCAGATGTTCGTTCATGTTTATTCTTTAGGAAGAGATGATCGATCGCGTTCACAGATGATCGCGTTCATGCGCGTCGCGCAGCCGCTTGATCAATTACCAGTCATGCCACATTAAAGAGCGTCAAAACGGCAATTTATCGTTTGAATTTCATGATAAAGTGAAGTGACGTGTGGCGATCCATTCTTGGAATTTGTGCTCTGCATTTAACCCATCCAAGTGCACACACACACACGGAGCAGTGGGCAGCCATATTGCTGCAGCGCCCGGGGAGAAGTTCGGTGCCTTGCTCAAGGGTCTCACCTCAGTCGTGGTATTGAGGGTGGAGGAGGGCACTGGTTATTCACTCCCCCCACCGACAATTCCTGCCGGACCTGAGACTCGAACCCGCAACCTTCCGGTTACAAGTCCGACTCTCTAACATTAGGCCACGACTGCCCCAAAATGGACAGATGCTTAATATGTTTGTGTGGGAAGTAGGATTGAAGTGTGTTCTGCGCTTAAAACAAGCCGACTGTTAACTGTTAAAGATTGCATTCGGAAACCGTTAGGTACATGTGTGAACCGAAACCCCGTACCGAAACGGTTCGGTGCGAATACGTGTACCGTTACACCCCTAATACTCCAAACATGAACATAATGTCTTTCTTCTGTGAAACTCATAGGAGACATTCAGAAGAATCTTCACGCTGTTCTTTAAAGGGGTGATGAACTGAGAAATCAACTTTCCCTTGAGCCTTTGGTATATAAAAGTTCATCGTGATATAAGAATATCCTGTACGTTTCAGAGCTAAAAACTTCCTTGTTAGTCAAAGAAAAGCTTTTATTGACACCAGGCCCAGAAAATGAGAGATCTCAGAATACGCCGACCATGGACGTCATAGAATGCAGAAACGCCACCTCTACAGATAAATATGTATGCCTGCTTCTGTAGCCCCGCCCACCGACTCGTGGAGCTAAACGGATCACGCTACTGAGCAATAAACATGCCGGTTCCAGCTCACTTGAGTAAGACATTGCGCTTTTGTTCGCTTCATTTAACCGCAGAATCGTTTGTAAACAAGACACAGGTCAAGACTGGATTTGCAGACATATTGAGATTAAAACACAATGATGTGCCTTCTGGATCGGACAGGAACGGGGAAACACACTAATGTGAGTAAAACATGTTTTTTATATGTGATAGTATTGCATTGTTACAAATTGTTTGATATCTATTGATTACATACCTTAGCACGCTGTCACAGGCTGGAGAAGATGTTATTGGTTCATTCGTGATCAGACTCGGACATGTAACGTTATGGGCCAGGGCTCGCAAAGCCCAACGTCCCAGGGCTTTGTGTTTTTCAGACGGGCTACCAAAACTTAAAACCAGCCTGCCGACGGGCTATCTTAAATGGAGAAATAACATTCCAATCAATCGCGGGTGGATGAGAGATAAATCCTTGTGTTTGTTTGATAAAGACATTTTGCGAGCCCTGTGAGCGATTCATTCCGGTTGAGGACAGGGGAGCAGAAGCTCATTAAATATGCAAATCTTATTAAATCCTAGCCATGGGCGTTTACTTCCAAGTCTACAGTGCGGCACGCCCATCAAAACCGACCGTTTTTTAGAGAGCCTCAAAACCAAGGCAGAAAATAGCCTATTACTTATTCATTATGATGTTTTTGAATGTAAAAACACGCAAACATCATAAGTTGACCTCAGACAACAGTATAAAAAAAATTAAAAAGCCAGTTCATGACCCCTTTAGCATACAATGAAAGTATGATGACAGAAGGCTCCAGTAAAGTCGTCCATATGCTCCACAAGTGCGCTCGATTACGAGTCTTCTGAAGACATTTGAAGAACAGAAGAAAGAAAGTCATGCATGTTTGGAATCATTTTTATCGTTTCCCTACGTTACATCTAAAACGTTTTTTATTCTCTTGTTCTGTAGAAAACCGCAGATGTTCTGGACGCACCTTTTACAAGGTGTAAAATAAGTCTCTGATGTCCCCAGAGAGTGTGTGTGTGACGTTTTAACTCAGATCATTTTTCTAGCTTATGCTGTGTTCACAACGAACACGAATTGAGCGTCAAATTCACGTCTAGTTGGACGCTTGAACATTTTGAATCCACTCGTGCGCATTACAAACATTAGACTTTTTAAACTATTATCAGGCTTTATAGGGTTAAGGGTACATTTGACTTCTACCGGTGACCCCTAAAGGCACAATTTGAGCAAAGTGTTTCTGAGAGGATAGGGTGCTTCAGAGAACAAATGAAACTCTACATTTCTAGTGTGTAAAATATGGAGCATCACACCTCAACCCCATCAGCCGCATGCCTCCTCCAACAGAAGAGAGTGGAAAATATCAAACTGAATTAATCTCTCTCTGTCGTTATACTCAAACCATTCTCTGCTCAAACATAAATAAGCCCAGAGGCCATTCGTGCTGCGCGCAAGCAAATCAGCGGCAGGCAATCAATCGGTAAAACATTGAAAACAATCCATCAGAGCGTACTTTTTGCATCTGTTCATCAGCGGTGACCAGGATAAAGTCAGACCTGATCGGTCTGGGCTATTCATTGGCGGCGTTGTGGAATTACCTATTGATTTTCCTTCTCGAGCATTCTGAAATCTTTCTCTTTTTTTCTGACAAAGGTATTACAGAGACAAAGCCTGAACGTGCATAATAGCCTCAAAGATGCTTTTCTCTCTCTTGCGCGCGCGCTTGATCCATCCACATTATCGTTCAAAATATTTGAGGTCAGTAAGACATTAACACTTTTATTCAGCAAGGACATGTTAAATTCTTCAAAAGTGACAGTAGACATTGTGTTACAAAATATTTATATTTCTGTTCTTTTGAACTTTCTATTCATCAAAGAATACTGAAAAATCAGTTTTCAATCATCATAAATGTTTTTTGAGCATCAAATCATCATATCAGAATAATTTGTGAAGGATCATGTGACACTGAAGACTGGAGTAATGATGAGAAATTCAGCTTTGATCACAGAAATACATTACACTTTATCGATTGCACAACCACGTAGTAGTGTTGTAGTCAAAACCACCTAATCCGAGACCAAGTCGAGGCCAAGACTTTGAGGGGTTGAGACCAAGACAAGACCAAGACTTTGAGGGGTTGAGACCAAGACAAGACCAAGACTTTGAGGGGTTGAGACCAAGACAAGACCAAGACTTTGAGGGGTTGAGACCCAGACAAGACCAAGACTTTGAGGGATTGAGACCAAGACAAGACCAAGACTTTGAGGGGTTGAGACCCAGATAAGACCAAGACTTTGAGGGGTTGATACCAAGACAAGACCAAGACTTTGAGGGGTTGAGACCAAGACAAGACCAAGACTTTGAGGGGTTGAGACCAAGACAAGACCAAGACTTTGAGGGGTTGAGACCAAGACAAGACCAAGACTTTGACGGATTAAGACCAAGACAAGACCAAGACTTTGAGGGATTGAGACCAAGACGAGACCAAGACTTTGAGGGATTGAGACCAAGACAAGACCAAGACTTTGAGGGATTGAGACCAAGACGAGACCAAGACTTTGAGGGATTGAGACCAAGACAAGACCAAGACTTTGAGGGGTTGAGACCAAGATAAGACCAAGACTTTGAGGGGTTGAGACCAAGACAAGACCAAGACTTTGAGGGATTGAGACCAAGACAAGACCAAGACTTTGAGGGGTTGAGATCAAGATAAGACCAAGACTTTGAGGGGTTGAGACCAAGACCAGACCAGCACTCCTTAAATTCATAGAGATTCACATTACACCTTAGAAATGACTTATAACATATAATAAATGACTTATAATAAATATAATTGGAGTAAGACACTATATAGAGCTGTTATACCAATCAAATGAAATCATTAACAACAAAATTCATCTTTGTGCTGAAGTGATACAGAGGTGATACAGAAGATGCATCTGAATTGGTAAATTACAAATGCATAAATAATGTTTTTAAACACTATTATTGAATGTTTAAGCAATATCATGTTTGCAGTCATGCTCAAATGAGTGAAAACAGCTCTCTTGCTCTTGTGATATTGGTTAATTATATCATGTTATAAATCCAGATCTCATACAAGAACTTTTTGCACCAATATCTTGAATTTTGTGAGCATGTGCGTTCATTTTTGGTGACATTTTTGACACAATCCCTAATTAATTTCTGAATCAGCACAATAAATAAATCAAATTAGAAATAAGTTATTGAGGCAATGCACTGGCAGTTTAGTGATATCCCAGGAGTTGTGATCTTAAACGGTCTTGAAACAAAATCCTGAGTCCTCTAAGTCTGAGGCCAAGACAAGACTGAGTTCAAATGTGGTCGAGACCGAGACCGAGACCGAGACAAGACCAAGAAAAAAAAGTCTTGAGACCAAGACCGGTCTTGAGTACTACAACACTACTAAGTAGGTTATGTAAATTGTCATTTAACAAAAGAAGAAGAGGAAGTAGAATGGCACGCTCTTTCTCAGCGTCTGTTTCCATGTTGAATCATCGATTCGTTGCTCTGTTGAGAATGTCTTGTGTGTTAACCGGGAACATACTCTGAGTTGTCTGAACTTACTCCCAGACGTGTCTTTGATACCTCGAGTAAACAAGGTTTGGGTTTATCAACCGAGAGTTCAAGGTAAGTTAACCTTGCTTTCTGGAATACCCCCAGAGAATACCAACTCTGCGTTTAGCGTCCTCTGTGTTCCTGCACTACCTTTGCTAAAAATACTCCCAACATCCGCTTTTAGCTGCCACACACACACACACACACCTGTTGATGGCACACATTCATGTGCTGAGTGCACAGGAGTCTTACACACACACAGCTGAAAGATAAAAGATGCTTCACGCAGGCCTTTTCTGGGTTAATCGTCTCTGCTTCGTTAAACAAATATCATTGACACAAGCATCTCTGGAAGATTCAGGCATTTCAGAGGTGGAAAAAATGAAACAATAAAGCATTTAAAGCTGCGTGATATTAAAGGCCACTGCATGGTCCATGCATTGATGCTCACAAATTGATTTTCTTCAAGAGTTTTCAGTGAAGAAAGCTTTGAGTACTCACAGATCACCGCTCATGTGTCAGAACAGAGGCTAGGCTGTTAGAGATGTCAACTTACCGAACAATATTTTCACTTAAAGCAGCACTAGGTAGTTTTTGCTCTCTGGGTCCCCCTACAGTCGGGAAACAGTATTGTCCTCTACTACTGTCGCAAACTGTCATTCTACATCAGTAACTATAATAGCCCTGAACACTGCAGGAGGAGTTCACATGTCTATGGAGTTCACATGCGTGTTCTGCTTGCGTCGCGTGTGAAATATCTTCATCCCAGATACAGTGGCATATGTTTCAGCATGTCATATGAATATCATTTCATGGGTTTTATTTTTTTCAAACGCCAAATGATCGCGATGCTCACGTTTACAAGCCAGCGTCATTATAGTAGCCTAGTCTATTGGTTCCCGTTTTACAGAATCTATATGATACTTCAATTCAATGTTTGAGTGGTAATAACCATATATCATCAATATTATAATATCAAGCTACCCTAGATGAATCTGCAAATGTGAAAAATCGATTAGCATTATAGCTTGAGGCAAGACAAATAAAACAATATCACAGACATGTTAAGCATCCTAAAATATGATTTTGTACGTCTTATGTATTTACTTGTAAGAATGTAGCCCCTCCTCCTTCAGCTCACGCCAACGAGCAAACGCTGGCCAATGTTGATCCTCCTGTCTTTAATCCCATCACTTTCTCCTTTCCTCTTTTTGCTTTCCTCCGACAAAACCTTTGCTTTCTTATTTTTCTGTGCTGCTTCGGCCATGACTATAACATTCGGCAAACAAACGATAGTTTGGCTCGCATGTCCGAATTTAAGGAAGTGGGGGAGGTGGTGGAAGTGACGTATATGCCGTAAAGCAGTCGAATTTTGTAGTTCTTTTTTTTCTCGGGTTACTACCCGAAACCCGAAGTTTAAAAGTACGATTAAAAACGATACAGACCCCTTCAGGCTATGGCAGACGTGTCATTCAACCTATTGTAAGTCGATGTATCATCACAAGAGGTTTGAAAATATATTATAAAGGTTGAAAAGTTACCTAGTGCTGCTTTAAGGAAACTATAAATCGCATATTCTGCAAAACATTAAGTATGACGTACATTCTAGTATCACTCAGTTGTCTAGTAATCGCACATGATGATGATGATGAGAGTAGATAATAAAAATAAATAAAATAAAATAAAATGTATAAATATTTATAAAAGTTACTCATGGCATTGTGTGGCTTCAATGAAACAGGGTTGAAGATCAGTGCTAATAACAGGCTTAAATAAATAGAAAATATAATTGCACTACACCATATTATTCACTGTCAATAATCTCATGCTTTGTGCCCAATCAAAACTGAATAGCACTTTATTTTAAGGTGCCCATGTTACAGTGTAATTATATATTTACCCAGCAGGCACAGGATGTAGACTTTTGGTTGAAAATGAAAGTCTGGTTGACGTCTAAATGCGAAGTTAATTTGACATCAAGCTTCAATGTTGGGTTTTGTTTGGAATAAACACCCCCCAAAAAAGTTATTACTTATTACCAGCTTCACCTCTTACCAACCAGACTGACTTTATTTCTGTAATTTGTCTACAGAAGCTCTTATTGAGAATTAACAGAGGTTTAGATGTTGATGTCTTATTGAAAACGTTTGGTCACCATTATGGAGATTAGGGTTTAATTTAGTCAACACTGATCAGGTGATATAGATTTCAGCATCACAAAATTATACGAATAATTTACTTTTCAGTGACCAAAAGTGGTTATCAATGGATTATATTCACCAACAATATTTTCATGCAACAGATCAGACATTCTGAGTTTTTATTTTTAAATACATTGAGGGGAGAAGAAAATTAGACGCCCACAGACATCAAGAATCAGCATAAATCTCAACAATGGTGACATGCTTCATGCCGCATTGAAAGCTGGGAGTCATTTATACTATGGTGGCTCCCAGCATGCATTGCTGCATGAAGCATGTCGAAATTCATATGCTGATTCTTGATGTCTGTGTGTGTTACAGTTACAGCAGACAGAGAAAAACTAAAGTTTAAAAGTCGTCAAACTACCCAACTAATGGAAACACTGATCACCATCGTGGTGACCAAACAATTATTTTCAATAAAACATCAACAACAAAACTTATGTTAATTCTCAATAAGAACTTGCTGCCATGCATTTCACCATTTTTTGCGGTGCAGTGTTTATTCCAACCAAAATTTAACGTCTGTCTGATGTTGGAGCTTGACGACAACCAACGTTTGGTTTAGACGCCAACCCAACTTTTCAACCAAAATATGACGTTGGATTAGTTGGAGTCCAATGTCTTCCTGACGTCACACTGACGTCCTGTGTTTGCTGGGTAAGTAAAATTAACTATAACTACATATAGGCCTACTTACTATATGGGTTAGGGTTTGGTTTATGGTTAGTTGCTTGTAATTATGCACAATTTATAGTAATCCCAATAGTATCTGCATGTAACGTTTAACAATGACACTGTAACCCACAATTGTTACTGCAATTTATTTTCTACACTCTAAAAAAATGGTGCTATATGTACTAAAAGTGGTTATTTGGCTCGTAGGGGAACCACTTGAAGTGCTTTATAGCACCAAATCTTGGTGCTTCAGTGGTGCTTCAGTGGTTCTTCAGCGGTTCTTTGGGATGACTGAGGTGCTATATAGCACCGCTACCATATACAGAACCTGTTAAATCCCTTTAAAGGTTCTTTACAAACCAAAGAACAACTGTTGTTGCTGTCTAGCACCATTTTTTGTTGAAGAAATAAAATGCAACATAGCACTTGACAAAGTGGTTCCCCTATGATTACGAGCCAAGAACCACTTCTAGTACTATATAGCATCATTATTTATAGTGTATTACAGAGTGGAGATTTCAAGACAATCTATGAAAAGATCAAATGTAATGAAATACTCCATAAGACTGAAGAGAATCGACATTGTCACAGCATAACAGGGTTGAATACACAGCAAAAAAATGCTTTTCTTACTTAGTATTTTTGTCTTGTTTCTATTCCAAACATCTAAAAGTTCTTAAAACATGAAGGATTTACTAGATGAGTAAAATTATTGTCTTGTTTTTGGGGAAAATAACTCAAAATTAAGTTAGTTTTTGCTTAAAATAAGCAAAATTATCTGCCAATGCGGTAAGCAAAATAATCTTAATTCAAACAGAAAACAAGATCATTTTTCTTACCCCATTGGCAGATATATATTTTTTTGCTTATTTTAGGCAAAAACTCACTTAATTTTGAAGTTTTTTTTCCCAAAACAAGACAATAACTTTTGCATGTCTAGTAAATGCTTATAATGCAAGATTTATTTAGATATTTGGACTGGAAAAAAGACAAAAACGCATTTTTTGCAGTGTAGAAAGCGCAGAGACAAAAACCAACACAAATGAACTGTAATGTCATGGTGATAAACAACACAATTCTTTACACTAAATATTAAACAGTCTATTCGATGCAACATCTTATCAGTTGCAGGTCATGAGCACACGAACACAAAAGGCATCGTTGAGTTCTGGCACTGGCGTGTTTGCTCTTTATGTGACTATAAAACAAAAATCAGGACAGTCGCTAAATCGCCACATGAACTCGGAGAGCGCGTAATGCGCGCTCATCTCGCGCTGGCTGCTCGCGCGCGCACACACACACACACACACACACACACACACACACACACACACACTCGAGATCCTCACCTCTCTGCTGAGCTCCACAACATCGCCACAGCAGCTCGACGAGCACGAGAAAACTCGGTGTGTTCATGCCCGATCCGAGCGCTCAGTCGAACTCCAGAATCAGTCCGGGAACCTTCAGGAACTCCTCGAGTGACTTTGGGAAGTTTGGGACGCTCGTCTGGCAGAGCCCTCCTATCCCGGGCGCTTTGAGGAGGGGGCGTCCCGTCCCGAGCTCACATTCCTCTGCGTTTCCTCTCGAGGAAAACTTCTACAGCATCATCATCATCATCATCATCATCATCATCATCATCATCATCATCTCCCTGCAGAAATAACACAGGTGGTGAAATAGCCAAATATTATAAACTCCATATACTTTTTTAATGGATTAAGTTGCTCAAATCATTTTCATTCGATTTGTACGCATTTCGAGAAAAAACTAGTTTTTCAAGATTTTCAACACATTTAAATTAATAGTAAAATTCCATCAAATTGGATTGAATGATCATTACATATTATTAATATGATGAAATAAGAGCTTAATAAAACATTTTGTATAAATCTCAAACTTAAATTTAAACATATTTTTATGTTTGTTTTTTAAATTGATGAATATAAATCACATAAACTAGCTTCCATTAAGATTTATCCAAAACGTTTTATTAAGCTCTACTCCATTCATGATATGAATCTGCGTAAATAATATTGTATAAAATAATATTTCATGCGGCCTTTCCCAACATTTGTTGAATAATTTAGTGTTGCAAACTAGTTTTAATGATTAAATGCGAACATTTATAAATAAATAAATAATTAAATACATGCATAAAGTGGCGTGGAGCACCTTTATGATAATTGCATAATATTTACATGCAGCTTTTTGAAGCGTGTTATTGTATTGTGAACGATTGACCAAAATCTCTTCTTTTGTTCCACAGAAGAAAGAAAGTCATGCAGGTTTAGAATAACATAAGAACGAGTAAGTGATGAACTAATAACAACAGGGACGAGAAAACAGCAAAACACAGCAAAACTAAAATCCTGCATAATGTAGTCATGCTGTGATGCATGCTGGGACGGGAGCTCACAAACCTTTCACAAATCAGCACAATTCTTGCATATGAGCGTGTGTTTTGAGACTGTGTTTGGAGGAATAGCATGTGTGTGTGTGTGTGTGTGTGTGTGTGTGAGAGAGAGCTGAGTTCAGGCGTTTCTGGACTTCCTCTGCACCCTCTAGTGTTGGACTCTCAGATTTGGTCTCATCTGTATATTCACCAGAAGCAGACGCTGCTCATTTTGACATCTATAGACAAACACACATTGTCGGTGATTATAATGTTACAGTTCATCGGCCTGTCAGTCCTCCACACTTTTGTGTTGTTGTTGGCCAATTTAAAAATGGACGCAGAGCCAGTTTCTCCTCACAGGGTCGATGGCCCGGATCAGACTGACCCCTGGCCGGACGGTAACAGGTCCTTGACGGATGTCAGTTGAGTTTGGCGGGATTGAGACACTTTGTGTGAGGCAAAGCTGTGAAAGTCCAGCTCTCCTGCGCACTCTTTCCACACTGAGTGGCTGAGCAATGGCACATTTCCAGCTCTCTTGGGTGAGGAGCCATGCGGAGGCTCTCTGGATGAAGCGCTTCCACGCGGCGTCTGAGGAGAACCGAGGTTTGGTGGCGAGGGATGAGCTGGCTCAGACGTACGGAGACTCTCAGGCGTCCAGTCCAGAAATCCCAGTCCATGAGGACGGCGCTCCCAGCACACGGACCAAAATCACTACTTGGGAGGCGGGTTGGAACGTCACCAATGCCATTCAGGTGAGCACACACACACACACACACCTGCCTCATACGTGCATATTTTATACTATAAAACGGAAATGTTCAATTATGCAATGATAAGTTCTAGGAACTATTGCAACGCTAATGTGCAGCTTGAAGATGCATTTTGCATTTCAAAAATTGAAATCACTAACAGAAATACCAGTGTATTATTGAAAGCATATTCCATTTGAATAATTCAGCCAAACACGTTACTTCCTTTGTTTACTTTTAACGGGAAAAAACTGATTTCTTTGAAGTATTTTGTGTCAATTCTCTTCAACATGGTTACGCTGCCCTGGTAACAGAGTTTGACGGTAACAGAGTTTGACGGTAACAGAGTTTGACGGTAACAGAGTTTGACGGTAACAGAGTTTGACGGTAACAGAGTTTGACGGTAACAGAGTTTGACGGTAACAGAGTTTGACGGTAACAGAGTTGACCAATTGAAACTTTTTAGCCCAATCTCCACAATAATGCTAAGAGCACATGGCACTGATGAAATCATGATTAAAAGACTTTTAAACAACCCACTGCGTGATCGGTTTCCCTTTTGATATTGTGGTAACAATTCTGACGTTTTACAAAACACCAATTTAAAGGCAAAGTATGGTACGGTAATAGACTGGGTAATCCCCGGAGATTTGATTTCTCCCTGCAGCTCAGGCTGGGAAACTGTACATAGATCTATCCTGCTTCTGTTGCACTTTTACGGGGACCAATCACAAACTGGCTGATCCAGCTGTGTGCTATTGGCGGGTTAACACAATGACGGAGAGAGAAGCGATGGATCATTTAAACTACGCCCGTTGATCACGCCTCTTGTGCAGTAGAAAACAGAGCAGACTCCCCAGACCAGTGTTCAATATAAAGATTGAGCTTGATCTGCTGATAGCCAGTGACACTAGATTTATGGACACATTTTTCTAAGAAACAAAATATTTCTAAACAGTTTAATATTGTAGTTAGGAAAACGGATGGATAAATGGTGGGATGGGTGGGTGGATGGATGGATGGATGGATGGTTTAGTTTTGTTTGGTTTGGTGGATGAATGGATGAATGGATGAATGGATGAATGGATGAATGGATGGATGATTGGTTTGGTTTGGTTTGGTTTGGTTTGGTTTGGTTTGGTTTGGTGGATGGATGGATGGATGGATGGATGGATGGATGGTTTGGTGGATGGATGAATCGATGGATGGATGGGTGGGTGGGTGGATAGATGAATGGTTTGGTGGATGGATGGGTGGGTGGATGGATGAATGGTTTGGTGGATGGATGGGTGGGTGGATGGATGAATGGTTTGGTGGATGGATGGGTGGGTGGATGGATGTTTGGTGGATGGATGGATGGATGGGTGAGTGGATGGGTGGGTGGATGGATGGATGGATGAATGGATGGTTTGGTGGATGGATCGATGGATGAATGGATGTATGGTTTGGTGGATGGATGGATGGTTTGGTGGATGGATGGATGGATGGTTTGGTGGGTGGATGGATGGTTTGGTGGGTGGATGGATGGATGGGTGGTTTGGTGGATGGATGGATGGATGGATGGTTTGGTGGGTGAATGGATGGATGGTTTGGTGGATGAATGGATGGATGGGTAGATGGTTGAATGGATGGTTTGGTGGATGGATGGATGGATGGATGGATAGAAGAATGGATGGTTTGTTGGATGAATGGGTGGTTTGGTGGGTGGGTGGATGGTTTGGTGGGTGGATGGATGGATGGATGAATGGATGGTTTGGTGGATGAATGGATGTTTGGTGGGTGGATGGATGGATGGATGAATGGATGGTTTGGTGGGTGGATGGATGGATGGAAAGATGGATGAATGGATGGT
>NC_137105.1:51930846-51948346 GCF_949357685.1 Gobio gobio | reverse complement strand
GGGTGGTTGGATGGATGGATAGATGGATGGATGGATGGATGGATGGGTGGGTGGATGGATGGATGGGTGGGTGGATGGATAGATGGATGGGTGGGTGGATGGATGAGTTTGGTTGGATGGATGGATGGATGGATGGATCGGTGGGTGTATGGATGTTTGGATGGATGGATGGATGGATCGGTGGGTGTATGGATGTTTGGATAGATGGATGGATGGATGGATGGTTGGGTGGGTGGGTGAGCGTATGGGTGGTTGGTTTTGTTGGTTGGTTGGTTGAATGGGTGGGTGGTTGGTTGGGTGGCTGGCTGGATGGATGGATGGGTTTGGTTGGATGGATGGATGGATGGATGGGTGGATGGGTGGATGGGTGGATGGGTTTTTTTGGACGGGTGGTTGGTTGGTTGGATGGATGGATGGGTTTGGTTGGTTGGATAGATGGATGGATGGATGGATGGATGGATGGGTGGTTGGATGGATGGATGGATGGATGGGGTTTTTTTGGACGGGTGGTTGGTTGGTTGGATGGATGGGTGGGTTTGGTTGGTTGGATAGATGGATGGATGGATGGATGGATGGATGGATGGGTGGTTGGATGGATGGATGGATGGATGGGTGGATGGATGGGTGGATGGATGGGTGGGTGGATGGATGGGTTTGGTTGGTTGGATAGATGGATGGATGGATGGATGGGTGGTTGGATGGATGGATGGGTTTGGTTGGATGGATGGATGGATGGGTGGATGGGTGGATGGGTTTTTTTTGGACGGGTGGTTGGTTGGTTGGATGGATGGATGGGTTTGGTTGGTTGGATAGATGGATGGATGGATGGATGGATGGATGGATGGGTGGTTGGATGGATGGATGGATGGGTGGATGGGGTTTTTTTGGACGGGTGGTTGGTTGGTTGGTTGGATGGATGGGTGGGTTTGGTTGGTTGGATAGATGGATGGATGGATGGATGGATGGAAGGATGGGTGGTTGGATGGATGGATGGATGGATGGATGGGTGGATGGATGGGTGGGTGGATGGATGGGTTTGGATGGATGGATGGATGGATGGATAGATGGATGGGTGGGTGGATGAATGGATGGTGGGGTGGATGGATGGACGGGTGGGTGAGTGGATGGATGGATGGATGGATGGACGGGTGGGTGAGTGGATGGATGGATGGACGGATGGGTGGGTGTATGGATGTTTGGGTGGGTGGGTGAGCGTATGGGTGGTTGGTTTTGTTGGTTGGTTGAATGGGTGGGTGGTTGGTTGGGTGGCTGGCTGGCTGGATGGATGGATGGGTTTGGTTGGATGGATGGATGGATGGGTTTTTTTTGGACGGGTGGTTGGTTGGATGGATGGATGGGTGGGTTTGGTTGGTTGGATAGATGGATGGATGGATGGATGGATGGATGGATGGATGGGTGGTTGGTTGGATGGATGGATGGATGGGTGGGTGGATGGATGGGTTTGGATGGATGGATGGATGGATGGGTGGATGGATGGGTGGATGGATAGATGGATGGGTGGGTGGATGGATGAGTTTGGTTGGATGGATGGATGGATGGATGGATGGATGGATCGGTGGGTGGGTGGATGGATGGATCGGTGGGTGGATGGATGGATGGATCGGTGGGTGGATGGATGGATGGATGGATGAATGTATGGATGGATGGATGATGGATGGATCGGTGGGTGGATGGATGGATGGGTTTGGTTGGACGGATGGATGGACGGATGGACGGATGGATGGATGGATGGGTTTGGTTGGACGGATGGACGGACGGATGGATGGATGGATGGATGGATGGATGGACGGATGGTCAGACATGAGTAAAACATGAACACACTGGAGAGCCGCTTCATAGTAGAAACTGAAGCTGTTATTTTAATTGAAAGAGACACACGGACATGTGACTGGAGTCTGAATCTCAGAGCTGGTGCAAACATCCACATCACCATGATCACATGCTTACTGAACTGGGGGCCAAACAAAGCTACAAAATGTATGTGGATGTGGGAGCATATAGAAATAAGTTTACAATGAGATGAGATCTGATTGCAGACTTTCATATCCGAGCTCAGTTTGAGACATTTTTTTTCAATTCTAGTGGAGACGTGGAATTATTGAGCAAGCCTGTAGTTGTCTAGGAGGATCATCTGAGCTGTACACTTGACATCACGTGTGCCTCTGTTTCCTCAGGGTATGTTTGTGCTGGGTCTGCCCTACGCCCTCCTGCAGAGCGGGTATGTGGGTCTGCTGCTGCTGGTGTTAGCCGCGCTCATCTGTAACTACACCGGAAAGATCCTGGTGTCCTGCCTGTACGAAGAGGACGAGAACGGCCACTCAGTGCGCGTCAGACACACCTACGAGGACATCGCTAAAGCCTGCTGCAGACACACCTGCCCTTACCTCGGGGGCAAGCTGGTGAACGCCGCCCAGGTGGTGGAGCTGGTGATGACCTGCATCCTGTACTTGGTAGTCAGTAGCAATCTGATGTGCCACAGCCTGTTTTTCCTGCCTCTGAGCCCGACCACCTGCTCCGCCATCAGCTTTCTCATCCTGGTGCCCTGCATGCTGATCCGGGACCTGAGAGTGGTGTCGCGCCTGAGCCTCTTCTGCTCATTGGCTCAGTTCCTCATCACCTTCATCGTGATTGGCTACTGCCTCCGTCAGTCGCCGCAGTGGGCCAGTAGGAGACTGAGTGCGGTCACGGTGGACTTCGATGGCTTCCAGGTCGCAGTGGGGGTGATTATCTTTAGCTATACGTCACAGATCTACCTGCCCACGCTGGAGGAGAGCATGACAGACAGGTTCGACTTCGGCCGCATGATGAACTGGACTCACGCTCTGGCCTGTGTACTGAAGACTGCGTTCTCCGTGATGGCCTTCCTCACATGGGGAGAGGAAACCAAAGAGGTGCAGTGATCCCACATGACTGTAGTTACACTTATTATTACCAGCGTACAACTGCATGCGCCATAAGCATGTGTGTAATGGATCTAAAACGTCTTTATAACCCAGCATTGATGGCCACCAGCATGAAGAATGTTTTGCTTGCTGGGACCAGTAAGGGAGGAATGACAATGGCTCCTATGTTCCCAAGGTTAGGTTTAGTGTAGGGGTTAGATACAGGGTTGACCCTTCCCTCGGGTCATTTTGAAATTGAGTGGTTCAAGACCCTATGACTTTTGTCATACGTGAACCACTAATTCCCTTATGCTGCGTTCACACCAAACGCGAATAGAGCGTCAAAATCGCGAACATTTTAAATCCATTCGTGCGTCCGCGGCGAATTGGACGCACATAGAAATCGAGCGTTTGAAGCGAAATAGATGCACGTTCAAGGCGCTCCAGGAGAAATATGTCATAAAACACCACTCTGCCTCTTTTCATTTTCATTAAAAATATATATTAATCATTAATAGCCACACATATGTGGTCCAGGCAACTACATTATCTTCACTGCATGTATATTTAAATATCCTTAAAAAATAAAGTTATGAAACTTCTCTTTGCCCTCAGTCAAAACGATTTGGCAGACATCAAATGATGATTCATGAGAGCAAAGATCGGCCGTTAGATCCACACAAGATGAGCCACTACAGGCCATCAGAGCCAGCGGCAGACGGCAGAAGGACTGGCTGAGGAAAGGCTGCTCTCGCTGGGGTTAATGAGCGCTGAGAGCCGCTGATCCACTGGAGCTCACAACTACACAAACACAAGATTTATTTTTTAAATAGGCGCTCTCTTTATAAATGAACCACAGATTTGAGCTTTAAACAACTACATTCTCGCCTCTTAAAACTACATTTTGTGACACAATAGTAGTATTTTTAAATTATGCAGGGTTTCTCATCACATCACTTCACCACGGGGACAGCAGCGAGACGGCTCCTGATTGGTTAACGCAGTGCGAATTGACGCAAAAATTCACATTTTTCAACTCGGGCGTCAGACACGAATTCGCTTCAAACGCGTGAAAGCACAAAAGCACCACTCGCGTGTTACGCGCGTATCGCACAAGACGCTCAATTCACGTCCAATTCGCGTCCTTCACGCCGCGCGAAATGCGCCTTGCGCGCCGCAGGACCTCCAGACGCGCGTCAGCACGCCTTTCCATTGACTTAACATTGAAATCACTCGCTCCTGACGCTCTATTTGCGTTTGGTGTGAACGCAGCATCAGGAATGAATGGCATGCGAGGAATGCTTCAGTAAAAATGGTCAAAATTCAAACTAAAAATGCTAAAACTTTACCAAAATTTTGTTTTATAATGTCTACATGTGTATCTGAATGCTCATCCGCTCCATACAGATCTATAAGGCCAACAAGAGTCATGAAATATCATCTTATATTAGTATTTTTCCACAAGAGGTCGGCAAAGACACCCAAATGTGGGACATTCTGAGCTGAATTAACAGGGTTATGCATGAAATTGTGAGTTATTTTAAATCTTAAAGGAACACGCTACTATTTTTGGCTCATTTTCCGTCTCCCCTAAAGTTTATTTTCAGGCGCTGTGTGATAGCATTTTGCCGCTGCACTCATGGGACGGCTCTTGATTATTACGCAGGAATGAGAGTATAGTCCCTAGTCTACACAACTTCTCATTTTCATTTTTGGTCTTGTTTTAAAGAAGACACTCGGCAGATTATTGCTGAAGTGAAAGCAATTCAAAATATGAAAGTATGAAAAAGTTATGGAAGTTTAAATTTACTGTAAATAAAAAATACTGTACTAAATATTTTTTATTTTATATTAAATATATATTTTACAAAAATGTTTTAATCTAAAATTACTATAAAATCAAAGCCATATGTCTAACCAAGTTGTGTTCCAAATTTGAAGTTGATATCACAAAAAATGAAGTTCCCATGAGATTTTGTTTAGGCGCAATACCAAAAATAGCCACCGGGTGTCATTTAAATTCCATTGATTGTTTTTTTTATGCATTTTCCTGTAATTTTCTGTCCAAATGTCACTTCCATCACAAAACGGTCACCTAATATGGAACCTTGAGACTCAGTTTCCCACGATGTGTGTTTTGTCAAGATTAGAAAAGATTTTGATTATAAAGTAGTTAAAATAAATGTTGTAATATGAAACATGATACCGCCCACTAGGGGAGGAGCCTGCTAGAATAATTTAGAGTACCGTTTCCATGGTAATGCAACGTCCAATTTCAAAACGGTTTTCACAGGATGAATTTTGAGTTCGTGAAGCTTTCGAATGATCCCGAATTTATGATAATTACTAAAATATATGATATGAAAAAAAGGTGATCAAAAAAAGAGTGCCAGGTGTCCCGCCAGCGGGACGGTGACAGTTAAGAGATTAAGTTGGAAGAATGTGAAGAATGCCCTTAAATTCAGTTATTATTGATAAAATCTTTTAATTTAAAAGGTAAATAAAATAAAAATCTCCACACAAATTGCATTAAAAAAACATTATCAAAATGAAATTAAATGAATAAGTAAGTATAATTTTAGGCTCCGGGTCATTTTGACCCTCGAGGGAAGGATTTGTTTCCGAGTGCGAGGGAGGAATGGTACAACTTGGTATGACTCGCTTTGGCGCGTTTCCACTGCATGGTGCGGTTCGGTACGGCTCGGTATGGCTCGCTTAAATAGTACCACCTCAGATCAGTTTATTTCATCCGTTTAGGACATTTTATTTGCACAGGTGCCACACACATAACATTTATACAGTCACACACATAGACATTCATTTAAAATTGACAGCATATTATCCATTATTACAATTGATTTAACGGTAACACTTTACAATAAGGTTCATTAGTTAACAACATTAGTTAACATGAACTAATAATGAACTGCACTTATAAACCATTTATTTATCTTTGTTAATGTTAATTTCATTATTTACAAATGCATTACTAAAATCTAGTTAACATTAGTTAATGCACTGTGAACTAACATGAACAAACCATGAACAGCTGTATTTTTATGAACTAACGTTAACAAAGATGAACTAAAGCTGAACAGAGGTGTTGTTCATGGTTAGTTCATGTTAACTAATGCATTAACTAATGTTAACTAATACAACCTTATTGTAAAGTGTTACCGATTTAACATAGAAATAGTAGTCAGTATAAATGAGTGTTTGAACCTCTTCGTTCCCCCCCCCCATTACAAACCACAAACTCTCTATGGATGGGAAGAGGAATTAATTATTACATAGGCTTTTTTAACAATGCGCTCTTTAAAGTGATATCCTGTATGCAGTCTTAATTAACTTGGTCACTCTATTTCTACTAGACAAGGTAATACAATCACACAATACAATGACACAGTAAGAAATAACAGATTCAATAAAACTCAGATAAAACAGTATCATTAGCACTTTACATACCTTAGAAGAATTCATTTTCCTTAGGAAAAACAAACGTTGTTGGACCTTTTTACAAATGTTGGCGTCAAAGTGAAGTTTATTATCAATCACTGTACCCAAATGCCTATACTCATCCACCAGCTCAAGATCCCTACCATTGATTACAGTAGGAGAGACAGAAATGACAGACTTTCCAAAGTCTATAATCATGTCCTTGATCTTAGCTATATTTAAATTTAGTCCACAGTTTGTACACCAGGAAACTAAGTCCTCCACCACAGAACCATGCGATGTCTCCTCATTTGCTAAAAGGCTCACAATAACAGTGTCATCCGCAAAATTCAATATCTATTGTCCAATGTAGTACTGCAATCATTGGTATATAAAATAAAAAGCGATAAAAACCTTGGTTGCGGTTCCAAGCGTGCACACCGATACTAAAAAGTGATGGGTAAACACTGCAGATCATGGATTGTTCAGAGAGAATCGTCACTACCGTCAATACTGTCATTATCATTATATGCTTTTATGACAGTGATATAGCGGTTGAGACCCTAAACACATTGCTAAATACAAGATTAGTTTACCCTTGTGGGCCGTCGGGCAAATCAAGTGATGTCGTCATCTGCGCTGTGTTGTGCGAGTGCCTACTCTCTGGTTTTTAGCAGTATTTTGTTTTGCTGCCATCAGCCTCCTTTGAAACAAACTTCTTCGTCTTGTAGTTAAAAAATTATCATTCTATAATCCCACCCACTTTAGAGCGATGCTAACTGCAGTGGAGAACCATACCGAGCCAAAGCGAGCCGTGCCAAACTGAGTCGAAAAGCGAAGCGACTAGCGAGCTAAGCCGAGCCGTACCGAGCGTTACCATGCAGTGGAAAAGCGCTAATAGATACACTCCCAACACAAAAGGATATAAAAAAAGCTTTTTCCACAGCAAATAAGTGCCAGTGCCCGGTTGCATAAAGCACCTTAAGTTTCTTTAGATACCCAAAACACTAACACTAATGCTGCGTTCACACCTAACGTGAATAGAGCGTCAAATTCGCGTCTAGTTTGACGCTTGAACTTTATATGCATTCGCGAAGCGAGATGGACGCGTATAAAGCAAGCGCTTGAAGAGAAATTGAAAAATACTACTGTTATTGTGTCACGAAATGTAGTTTTAAGAGTTGTTCAGTCGATAATGTAGTAGTTTAAAGCTCAAATCTGTGGTTTATTTATAAAGATGGCGCCTATTTAAAAATGTTGTGAGATCCCGGCGATCGCCTGGCGCTCATGTAACCCGCCTGGAACAGCCTTACCTCGGCTAGTCCTCCTGACTTTTGCCGCGGGTAAACGAGAAATGTTTAAATTCACAATCTATAGCTTCGGTTCTATTATATGAAACATATAAGTTAAAAGACATTAATGACTTGTTATAACGTCAAACGACTTCTTTAACTATGTGAGTTTTTCTTCATCTCATTCAGAAATGTACATATGACTGCAAGTGTTCAGTGTCAGTGGTTGCGATGTGTGACGGTCAAATCGGTATTCTTGCAACAATTTTTCATCGCTAAGATGGTCCAAAGGGTTCTCCCTATCCCTAAAAATGCTTCTTGGCACATAATGATCTTCAGCTGGTTCCATAAATTCAGCCATGTCGTCTTATTTTTGTCCGCGTTACTCTTAAGGTTACGATTTCCAAACCTTAAGTTATACTTAGGGAAATGACTGTTAAGGGGTTTTATGCAGCACTTAACGCTTTTTAAGGGATTATTTAAAGCTACACTGTGTGATATTTTCCCCCATCTAGTGGTGAAAAGGTATATGACCATCCAGTGAATATTAGTTTCTGTTCCTCTCAATTCCGATTTTGTTTTAACTCCTACGGTGGCTGATTTAGTCCAAGATTAACATGGCTTCCAGTTCGACCTCGTCCACATTCGAAACGGTGCCATCGAGTGTTAAAACGCGAAAGGCGAAGCTTGAATTTACGGGTATGTCCCTCTTTGGCTAATGTACTTTCAAGATGGAGGGGCAACATGGCGACCCGCATTCAAACCCCTCACCCGTATGTATTTACAATGGCATATTATAAACTTACGAGAATACTTTATTACTTGAAAGAAGTAAATATACATTAATGAGCACATGTTTTTGAAAGAACTAAGTGTTTTTAGCTAAGAATAAACTAAAAAAGTTACACAGTGTAGCTTTAAGTAAAAAAACAGCATTTAAGGGGAATTCGAAGTGTTTATGACGTTTCACTTAAAGAAACCCTTAAGTAACACTTAAGGGTTCTTTTCTGCAACACCCTTAGGTTTAAGGGAAACATAAGGGCGAACTTAAGGGAAAATGACACTTAAGGTGCTTTATGCAACCGGGCACTAGCCCTTGTCCACCGTCATTTCAACACAGGTAAACAATCCCTTTAAGTGCACTTAAATATATGTTTTTACTTGTAGGTGATAACAGATAACCTGCCCACAGCTTTGCGTATGGGGGTGAACCTGTGTCTGCTGGCGAAGGCTCTCCTCTCGTTCCCTCTGCCCTTCTATGCCGCGGCTGAGATCCTGCAGACCGGCGTCCTGAAGCTGGACACGTCGGCGGAGCGGTGGACGCTGCTCCTGCGTGGCTCGCTCCTCCTCCTCACCCTCATCATGGCGCTGTACGTGCCTCATTTCTCTCTCCTCATGGGCCTCACGGGCAGCGTGACCGGGGCAGCCATGACACTCCTGCTCCCAGCTCTTTTCCACCTGCAGCTGAAATGGACCGAGCTGGACACGAGCCGGAGGGCTGCGGACATACTGATCTTACTGCTGGGCTGTTTCTGCAGCGTCTCAGGGGTTGTATGTTCCATCAAAGGACTGGTTACAGCCTTTGAGGACAAATAGATCACAAATAATCCCGTAGTTTGACGTTTGCTCTGGTTGGTGGTGTTTGGTTGTTAATAAAGTTAAACGGAGCTGTGTCTGGAGGTTAATGAGCCTGCTTTGCTTCCTTCCACAAATCTGACTGTGAAATGTTATCTAGCATCGAGTGCTGTTGTCATAATTCACCATGCTCATTGCTCAGGCACTTACCAGGCCAATCATGCATGAAAAGCACACGAGATCCTGTTCTACAGTGTGTTTATTATTCCCTCGCTGTCTCTGGAGCGCAGTAAACAACTTCTGACAGTCAGTTAACTTTATGTAAAAAACAAATCATAAACATACTGCTAGCAACTAATAGGCTATTAAATTATGAGCTTCTGGAACAGCACTTTTTCACAACCGCCTCATTTTGTGTGTTTCTCTCTCTGTGCGTTGATGAGAATATGAAATCATAACGAAATTACATTTACGATCAAGGTCAAACAGTCAGATCAAGTGTTTATCTGTGATCAGTTCTGAATAAAACTTCGGTTACACTTTATTTTAGGGTTCAATTCTCACTACGAGCTAGTTGCTTAATATCATGCATATAGGATATTGGCTGTTACTACATATTAATGCCTTATTCTGCATGATCATATTCTACATCCCTTAATCCTACCAATACCTAAACTTACAACTACCTTACTAACTATTAATAGGAGTTTATTGAGGCATAAGTCATAGCTAATAGGGAGTATGTGTTCCCCAATACTAAAGTGTTACCAAAACTTCTTTAAGCAATGACTATGTAACAAAATTAAAATTGTACAAAAGCCAAAGCCAAACTCTACAGCATGAACTTTCCTCATTTAAAGTCTGGCCTTGTTCCTTCGGGTAGTGTTTTCAGGTTTACAGATACCACTCAGTAACTTTTATATTTGGTCCACTGTAGACCATTTCAAGGAAATGCGTTGAAATGCTATAACGCATGTCTGGTCCTGAAGCGTTTCCGGCGATGAGTAAATTTTAGATCTGTCAAAACAAAATGAAAAGCTTGTCATTTTTAAGTCTAGATGTCAAGATGTAAGATAAGTCTGTGATGTCCCCAGAGTGTGTGTGTGTGTGTGTGTGTGTGTGTGTGTGTGTGTGTGTGTGTGTGTGTGTGTGTGTGTGTGTGTGTGTGTGTGTGTCAGTGTGTGTGTGTGTGTGTGTGTGTGTGAAGTTTCAGCTCAAAATACCCCACAGATCATTTATAGAATTTTAAAATTGACACTTTTTGAGGGTGAGCAAAAACGTGCAGTTTTTGTGCGTGTCCCTTTAAATGCAAATTAGCTGCTGCTCCCTGCCCCCTTTCAGGAAGAGGGCGGAGCTTCTAGAGCTCATGTTACACTCTAAAAAATGCTGGGTTAAAAACAACCCAAGTTGGGTTGAAAATGGACTAACCCAGCAATTGGGTTGTTTTGACCCAGTAATTGGGATGTTTTAACCCAGTGAATGGGTTGTTTTAACCCAGCAATTGGGTTGTTTTAACCCAGTAAATGGGTTATTTTAACCCAGTGAATGGGTTGTTTTAACCCAGCAATTGGGTCATTTTAACCCAGCGGTTGGGTTAAATGTTTGCTTAAAACAACCCGACCGCTGGGTTAAAACAACCCAATTGCTGGGTTAGTCCATTTTCAACCCAACTTGTGTTGTTTTTAACCCAGCATTTTTTAGAGTGTAGCAGCTCTGATTACCTCACTCACACACACACACACACACACACACACACACTGAAAATGTCTGAAACTGTTCAGGCTTTTATGTTCAATCTGGAGTCAAACAATGATGGAGAGACTCCAGAAGAAGAGACAGCATGTAGAATAAAGAGAAAGAACAGGGATAGTTTAGTGTAATTACGGTTATAACTGATGATGTCATCTCGCTTTATGACATGCGTTTGTGTTCGTACTGTATCAATAAATGTGAGAGACGGACGACAGCTCGAGCTCGACTACAGCGACTCTTCCTCTACTCCACATGTTCCCGGGGGCGGGGTTATGCAAATGTTAGGGTTAGTGATGTCACTAACTCGTTGTAGTCCTTAAAAAGAGAAAGAATATCTCCCTTTGCTTTGAGCTTTGAGCGTCGTAACTTTGCAGATGTTGATTGTGCTCAAACAGTGACATCACACACTCACTAAAGTTACACAAGTCTAATCATGATCAACCAGCGCTTTAAAGGGTCACAACACACTTTCTGTCAGTCTCATGTTAATCTTGAGTATCTATAGAGTAGTGTTGATCCTTCATATCTCCCAAGAGTCTTTAGTTTATCACAAAAGACAGATACACTGTACCGATTCTTTCATGAAACAGCCGAGTCCGTGGAGGCGTGCAGTGGGCGGAGCTAAAGAGTCACGAGCACACACACACACACACACACACACACACACAATATATCATTGCATTATGCCTGGATAACTTATGATTCACTATACATTTGTGTTGTTTAGTTGTTCACTATAAAAAAGTGTTTGAGATCAATGATCATCTCATCTGTGTGTGAATGTGCTTAACTCGTTTCTGGATAAAGGTCATGAGGTCAATGTATTTGTGATATACAGAGCTTTACTGATCTCTAAACCTAACATGATGTTTCTGACAATTATATGTATAGATTGTCTTCGTGACCCTACATAGGACTATCCAGATACACAGATCCTTTTAAACGTTGATTCTACTGCAGCTCTGCTTCTGGAAAGAGATATCTATGTGAAATAAAATGCTACAGTCAGGGTTGTGTTAGCGCTGTGGTTAAGAGGACAGCTGCATTAACACAAGTCAATGAGGGCAAGCTTTCAACTGAACCGTGCACATGCATTTTAAACACTTACATTATGTTCTTGCGTATTTAATTCAACTGCTCAGGCAATGTCAATTTATGACCCGCTTAAGGGCCAGTCAGAATTACACTTTAAAATCAATCAGAGCTTTAGAAATGAATCGAGTAATTAATCATTTGCAGTAACATTTTATTGTCATTTGTTTGACAGCCTCTGCTTTTCCACAACAGACTAAAGCTGCCTTTTGTATAATTATTTTCTATTATTTTCAATTAATAAGGGAACAATTCAGCAATTTTGTGGTGTTATGCTGCGTCATAGCTGTCAACATTGACCATTGAAAATAAGGGAGATTTCCCGGAATCCATCCCCAAAATAAGGGATTTTTTTTTACACGATTCTTACCCATAAACTTTTTAAAAAAGCATTAATCATTAACGGTCTAAAGAGTTTATAAGTACACAATATATATTAAAGAATGACCAATGAATATGTTTATCATCATTCACCAGGAATGATGATGAAGATGTTGTGTGCCAGCTGACTCACTCGCACGCTTGTGTTTCAGTGGTTTGTCGTGCTGCGAAACGTCGCTTTTCCCTCCATGACCAACACTGACATTACAACGACTAATTTTGCAGAAGGCATAATTTGGACCTATACGGCTGCTTGTCAGCGAGTGGAAGGTGGTCTCCCATTTAGTCAAATATCGGCATAATGTCCTCGGTTTTGGTTGCTGGTTAATTCTGTGATTTTGGCCGTCAGTGTCCTGATCCATCATCGCACATCACACTCCTCTACTCTACTCTCCTTGAAGTTCACTTCCTGCTACTTCGTAAGAGGAACGAAAACGAAATCAAAATCAATTTGAATCGTTCTGAACAGAAACGTTCATTTGAAATGACCATTAACCGGTTAATAACGTTATTTTATCGTTCTCTTTAATATTTTTATTTGGCAGTGACCAATCATGAATAGAGTAGTACAGCATGTGATGTGACGGATCAAGCGTGAGTGAAATCTCATCTATGAATCTACCGTCAGTGTAGAGCGCACATTTTCATGCCTCAAGTACATTTCTTTCCCCACTGAGGTCTACAATGAAAGCGCAGGTATTGGAGGACATTCTTTTCGAACGTTTAAATAAGCAGTACAGACTTTAAGCTCAAATAGACTGATTTAGGCTAGTTTGTGGATTTCGTTTAAGCCTGTCCAAGTAGGCTATAGCATCTATCAAACATTTTTCCTATAGTCTTTCAGATTGCCAATACAGGACAGCTCAATGTTTTCTATATAGACGGTTGATGCTTCGTATTAAATGGTATGTTATATTGCATTAAATGATCAAGCTTTATTAGCTGACTGAATTTGATTATGTGATGCAAGAACGTGTTGCGCAGTGTTTGCTTTGAAATTAGCAGTTGACGGTGCATTAAAAGAGCAATGGTTATCCAGTTTATTTATTCTTTATTTATACATTTTTTAAAACAAGTCGTGTTGAAAAAATGTTATGTAACGTTACAAAGAATGTTATCACTCTTCTGAAAAGAATTAGGCATAAGAGCCACTTTCGATTGTCTAAGGCTCCATTAAAACAGGTCCGCTGTTTATGCTTTGTAATCAATGCTTGTATTTCTGTTGTGGTTTTAAAAATGTTATGAAATAAATATTCAAGTTTAATTACCATGCGTTAAATTATTGTTGAGTTAAAAGTTGAGTCTATTTATACATATTTGTTTAAAGTATAGGCTAAATTAAAATAACGTTATTAACCGGTATTTTTTCAAATCAAACCGTTTTCGGAACAGTAATTTTTATTGCGGAAAGCAAAAACGGAAACGTTAAAATATCGATTCTGCTCGGAGTGAACCCATTGATATTTTTTTCCGTTTTTAAGCCCTGGTCCTAACATTGTTTTAATGATGCGTGTACTTTTTAAATAACCATAACTTGCTAAATTTTCTACCGATTTTCAAAATGTTTAGTTTGTTTTAAACGTCAGAGATGTAGTTATGACACTGCATACTTATGAAAAATGAATCATATTTTGTTCAAGCATCCATAATTATAGCCACGTTAATAAAGTTTGTAAGAAACCAAAACATTTGTAACAGATTTCAGCAAGATAAGAGTATTTGTGTTCAGATCACTCACCTTACATCAGGAGCCACAGAGCCCTGCCTGTGACAAGATGGCCGCCGGTGATGATGTTAGAGACTCCGCCGTAATGTTGCGTGCCAGGAAACCCATAACCCGTGTTTTACCAACCTTCTACCCGTGAAAGTGGACTGGAACGGCAGCCAAATCCGTGACTTCCCACCCGTGAACTCGTTATAGATCGATGTACTCCCAGTTACGAGATCTGACGTCACATAGCCCGCGAAGCAGCAATGGCAGCCCCTACGGATGCGGTGTTTATGAAACAAATAAACAAATAATGTAAAATAAAAGGTATAACAGCTTTTCTTGGCGTCTGCGCTGTTTTTCTCCTCCGTTTCCCTCAAATAAGCAAGCAGTAAGCACCTTTGGCGATAGAAATTATTGTAAATGAGCATAAGCCCCATACGGTCCGCCATGCTTTGTTTACATCAAACTACCACACAATTCCTTGCTCTCAGGCAGTTTGGCGTGACTTTGCCTGGAACTCTACAAAGTCGTGAGTCGTGGTTTGAAGTTGTAATTTACTGGCTCAAAAACCTGCCTGGAACGCAGCATAAGACATCTAGCCTTTATTATGTATATCTATGGCTGACACTGTCTTCTTCTTCTTCGATAGTAGCCTATGCTACTGTCTGTGTACTGCCACCTGCTGGACTGGAGGTCTAGCGACCCAAGTGCCAGCCACTTCACAGACACAGATAGTTGCGTGTTCTGAGTTAACACAATCAGAGCGTAAAAATATGGGATATTTTACGGGAAAATACTAAAACGGGAAGACAGCGGGAAAAGAGCTAAAATACGTGAGAAACCTGGAAAAAACGGGAGGGTTGACAGCTATGTGCTGCGTTCACACCAAACGCGAATAGAGCGGCAAAATCGCGTCTACCGCATCTAGTTTGATGCTTTGAATCGATTCATACATCAAGCGTTTGAAGCGAAATAGACGCACGTTCAAGGCGCTCCAGGAGAAATATATCATAAAACACCACTCTGCCTCTTTTCATTTTCATTAAAAATATATATTAAACATCAATAGCCACACAAATGTGGTCCAGGCGACTGCTACATTATCTTCACTGCATGTGTATTTAAATCCAAAAAAATAAAGTATGAAACTTCTCTTTGCCCTCAGTCAAAACGATTTGGCAGACAACAAATTATAGATTCATGAGAGCAAAGATCGGCCGTTAGATCCACACAAGACGAGCCACTACAGGCCATCAGAGCCAGCGGCAGACGGCAGAAGGACTGGCTGAGGAAAGGCTGCTCTCGCCGGGGTTAATGAGCGCTGAGAGCCGCTGATCCACTGGAGCTCACAACTACACAAACACAAGATTTTTTTTTTTTAAATTGCCGCTCTTTATAAATAAACCACAGATTTAAGCTTTAAACAACTACATTCTCACCTGAAAATGCCTTAAAACTACATTTTGTGATACAATAACAGTAGTATTTTAAAATGATGGAGGGTTTCTCATCACATCACTTCACCACGTGACAGCAGCGAGCAGGCTCCTGATTGGTTAATGCGGCGTGAATTGACGCCAAAGTTAATATTTTTCAACTCGAATTACTACGAATTAGCTTCAAACGCATGAATGCACAAAAAGCACCACTCGCGCAAGACGCTCAATTCACGTCAAATTCGCGTCATTCGCTTGAACTGGAAGCGCATATGAGGCATATTTTTTTGAGTACTCCCTCCGGTGCGAGGAAGACCCGTTTAGATCTGCTCTGGCGGGTAAAACATCTAGAGAACGCCCTCAAGTTAGGCCAAGAAGATTTGTCTGTAAGGGTACTGTCTGAACGCACAGTTACCTGACAAATATTTTTAAAGTAAACCTGACTCTCCATTTTCTTCCACCCCAGATAGGGGATTTCATCTTTATTTTTATTTCCTTTTAATTTCTATTATAACTATTATACTATATATATTTATATTTTATTCACTTATGACTATTTTAACTTCATTTCTGTGTAAAGCACTTTGAATTGCCACTGTGTATGAAATGTGCTATACAAATAAACTTGCCTTGAAGTCCATCATGTGGAGAAAAATCCTGGAACGTTTTCCTCAAAAAACTTAATTTCTTCTCCACTGAAGAAAGAAAGACATGAACATCTGATGAGATGGGGTGAGGAAACTATCAGGAAATGTTCATTTTGAAGTGAACGAATCCTTTAAATTACAATAATAAATAAGTAATAATAAAAATAAATAATATCCTATAAGATGTAAGCTTTCTGAACCAAAATAAAAGTAAAATTTTAGGGCTTCGGGTCATTTTGACCCGCGAGGGAGGGATGAGGGTTAAAAAGAAAAAAACACAACACGCCTCATTATCTGGCACAGTTTGGCTTCTCAAGTGCAAATCGTTTTTGTTTCATGATTTAAATGTTTCTAATGTCTAAATGAAAAAGAAGAAAAGCGAGCAAAGTGTCTAAGCCAGAGAGAAATCCTGTCCAAGAGTGTGTGAGGTCAGTGTGGTCAGTGAGGTGCAGTGTGTGCTCTCTCTCATTAGAATAACATCATCACGGCGGAACCGGGCTGAGGCTGCCGGGACCGGAGCGGGTCTGTGTGAGTAGATCTCATTAAGCCAGCGCAGACTCAAACGCGCTAACAGATGTGCGCGGATTTGAGAACTTGGCACGGGTAGGCGAGCCTCTCAACGCCGCCAAATCCGCAGGCATGAGATTCAATACGCTTTAGCTTTTCATGGCAAACCGCCCGTGTCTCAAGTGCATTCACTCTATTTTCTGTCTTTCTTTCTTTCTCCGGGTCTTTGTTTAGCAACTTCCCACCTCCGCGTAACTCCGGCAGCCCACGCGCGGTGAGCGCGCACTGGCCAGCGGGTCGGCTTATTATCCGCGCCGCAATGTGACGAGCTCTGATTTGAGGAAGTTTGCGCTGCAGGAGGACTGAGATTAGAGCTTGAAGAAATGTGGGCTGGTGATTTGTTCATGCTTGGGCTGGAAAAATACCTCTGCTTTCTTGGGGTCGCGACATGAGGCGGGGGTCGCGAGCGTTTGATGTAATGGCCCTTCAATAGCGAGAATAATACGGACACGGTCAGCGAATGTACAGCAAAATCTTTGAGCGACTTGGAGGACAATTACTCAAGATCCGCGGCAGACAGGCCGTAATTACAAATCCATTTACAGGGCGCTGAGAATAATGAGGAAACTGCGGAGGTGAAGAGTTTTCCCCTTCTCTCCAGTGCAGCCGGTTAATGTCTTTAAACGAGGACGAACACGTGCGTTCAGCAAACGCAGCAGAAGCTTTATGATGGAAGTCTTGATAACATATCGCTTCCCTGCACGGGAGA
>NC_137105.1:51898346-51928346 GCF_949357685.1 Gobio gobio | reverse complement strand
CCCCTGTGTGTGTGTGTGTGTGTGTGTGTGTGTGTGTGTGTGTGTGTGTGTGTGTGTGTGTGTGTGTGTGTGTGTGTGTGTGTGTGTGCGTGTGTATCAGTGAGTGTGTGTGTGTGTGTGTGTGAGAGTGAGTGAGTGAGTGTGCGTCAGTGTGTATGTGTATCGTTGAGTGTGATTGTGTGTGTGTGTGTGTGTGTGTGTGTGTGTGTGTGTGTGTGTGTGTGTGTGTGAGAATGTGTATCGTTGAGTGTGATTGTGTGTGTTTGTGTGTGTGTGTGTGATTGACAACTAACTAGGCTTCATTTAAAACATGTTCTTGTATTCAGTCCTCTGGTGTAAAGGCTGTGGAGGCGTGTTTGAATGAGCGCGTCTGTTCGCCCTGAATCAAACGTTGCACCGCAGCTGCTGGAATAAGTGTCATAGAATAAATCCCATTGCCATTGTCTTGTTTAGATGTTCATGTCTTTGGGTCTGGAATATTCCTGAATGCCAGGACAACTCTCAGAGATCCAACAGAGGGCGGCAGGCCTCAGTCACACCACACGCCCTCCCAGTACGACCCAATTCAAAAAGCAATTATCTGAGTGTGTACTCCTGGGCCGATGAATAGACTGCTTCTAAAGTGCCATATTAACCTAGTTGAGAAGTATCGATTGGGGTCCCTGTCCAAACGAAGAGGCACAAGAAAGCGCTGGAAACAGAGACGGTGAGAGAGATGCATCTGTATTCCACTGGGCTCGTAATGAGGTCTCGGACTCACCGGGACTCTATTCTTCTGGGCTGCTTGTGTTGGGGATGCTTTCCACTGGACTCCTGAACTTTCCCTCATTCACACTCCATCTCTGTCTTTATCTCTGCGGGCAAATCGGATCTCTTCAGGTGGACTGTCCGCACTATTAAAGGGTTAGTTCACCCAAAAATATAAATTCTGTCATTAATTACTTCCCTCATGTGGTTGGACACCCGTCAGACCTCCGTTCATCTTCAGACACAAATGAAGATATTTTAGTGTAAATCTGATGCTCTGAAAGGCCTCCATTGGCTCAATGGCACTTTACACTCTCAAGACCCTTAAAAGACACTAAAGACGTCGTTACAAAGTCCATCTCACTACAGCGGCTCTACAATAACTTTATGAAGACGAGAATAGTTTTCATGCACAAAAAAACCCTAAATAACGACTTATATAGTGATGACGATTTCAAAACACGGCCTCATGAAGCTTCGAAGCGTTATGAATCAGTGAGTCGATTCAGCAGTTTGAATCACCAAATTTCAGCAGTTTGGCGGTTTGACACGCGATCCGAATCATGAATCGACTCACTGATTCATAACGCTTCGAAGCTTCATGAGGCCGTGTTTTGAAATCGTCATCACTATATAAGTCGTTATTTAGGGTTTTTTTGTGCACGAAAACTATTCTCGCCGATTCATAAAGTTATTGTAGAGCCACTGTAGTGAGATGGACTTTGTAACGACGTCTTTAGTGTCTTTTAAGGGTCTTGAGAGTGTAAAGTTGAGCCAATGGAGGCCTTTCAGAGCATCAGATTTACACTAAAATATCTTCATTTGTGTCTGAAGATGAACGGAGGTCTGACGGGTGTCCAACCACATGAGGGTCAGTCATTAATGACAGAATTTTCATTTTTGGGTGAACTAACCCTTTAACTGCATGATCAAATAAGATGTGTGTGTCCAGACATAACTGACCGATCCGCACGGCTTGCTTTGGTAATGAAGTAGACGCACACACACACACATATGTGACGAGGCTTTCGGAAATGGAGGTGCATCATCTCGCTCTCCAAATAAGCGCCCCGTCGAGTCCCTGTGTCAGGTGACCCCAGGGTCAGGAGATGTGATGTTCTGTGTTAAGATATATCTGGACACGCCGCTTGAACACATAATCGTGTTAAGAGTGACGCAAAACACCATTTTAAATCCAATTTGAGCAGCCAGAGCCATTTGAGACGCCATACAAATCTGATCAAAATCACATTTCAAACCTCCAAATGTGGTTAGAATCAGATTTGGGGGAAAAAAAGATTTAATGTCTTTTTTTTGCTGTCCAGAATTTGCATCTGGATACGCAAAAAAAATAACTGATTTGACCTTTTTTCACTGACGAAAACGAGACGATAACTAAATAAAAAACAGTTTTGGATGACAAAAACCAGGGGCGCTGCTAAGGGGGGGAAAGTTGGGACGATTCTAAGGGCCCACGCACTTTTGGGGCCCCCAGAGATTGGTTTTATTAGTAGTAACAGTACTAGTAGTAATGTAATAGAAATTATAAATGTATAATCTACCAAACAGTTACAAATATAAAAAAATTATGGCTTATTTCTGCATTTCCGGCAAAATCCAGCAAAACGCTCCACTCATGAACCGCTCACGGGTAAAACGACATTTGCTCAAATCCCACTCCGACATGATATTTTTCGGTACTGTAGGCTACTATATTGTTGTAGCCATTAAGAAAAGGTATTTCGTTTTATATTTATGTTTAAATATTATAATGTTATTTTTTTATGTCTATCTATGTTGTCAATCTATGTTGATTATGAAAAGAGAACAGCATGAGTGAGAAAGGACACATCGTAAGATGCGCAATGCCAGGAGACACGGAGTGGGTCAGACATGATTTTGACCACTTCATCAAGTTTTGTTTAGTAGAAAGCCTTTCTTTAAAAGTTAATTTCATTTTGTATACATTTTATCTTAATTTTAATCAATGTTTCATCAGCCAATTGGGGCATTCTGGGTTGAGCGAGCGGAGCTTAATTGGTCAGTATTATTAAATAGCAGACAAAGATTTTGGATAGGTAGGTTGGTGCGGTAGAGGGCCCAACATCATTTTCTTTCATAGGGCCCAAAATGGCTAGCGGCGCCCCTGACGAAAATCTACTGTCATTTTCGTAAACGATTAAAAACGAGAGGGGAATGTTAGTGAGGGACGATTAGGGAAGAGATCCGGTCAGAACGGATGTCCTGTGTAGCCGATGAGCACATTTGAATTGTAACGTGCGGATCTAATGGCGGGAAAACACGGAGCTGAGCTTCTCCAGGCTCACGCGACAGCGCCTCAGAGCGGCTCAATCAATCAATAACACACATTTATGACAGGTCATGTTTATGAACTAATACTGAGGAATAATCACAATGTTTACTGTACCGTGTTTATATAGTAATATGTTTTAGATTGTTGTAACGACGACGCATATTTGATCTCCTCATCTGAACTACAATAGTAAGGCATTTCAAAATAAGAGTCCCGGTGTATTTCCAGCTTGTTTATAATTAAAGTCACGCATTATATATACACGTTTGTTTACACAATAAACTGTATTTAATTTCATTCCCATTTAATTCATAGTCATGAGGAAAGACTAAGAACAGCATTTGACACATTATTCAATAAAGTATCAGGGTTATAATAGTTCACTAAAAACTATTCATTACTTGAAATTAAATAGGCTAAATGTTACCGTTTTCTACAATCGCTATGACAATTTTTTCAATACTTTTAAGTCATTTCCTAAACTCATAACACAGTTAGCACAACAACTGTCTGAATAGGCTATACAAGTAACACATTTATTGTTGCTTTTACACAAAATGCATAGTTAACACAAATTTTAAATGTTTGAACTTCTTACACACAAGCTCAACCAAGACCAAAGCAATGGATTTTTACTGCCAAATTGACCAATGCTTGAACACTGTATGTCAGGACAGATAACACCTTGTTCTAAACCCTAACCTATAGGCTAAAGGTAAACAGCTGTTTATATTGAGAACTGAAACACAAATATATCCCCTGTATTTGATTCCATTGGTACTGAGAAACAGCTGATTGAATTTGTGCAAATATATAAATCACAGCTGATTCCCATCTAGGAATTGTTCAGGTGTTGACGTTCTTAACCCTCTGGGGTTTATGGGTCGGAGGGCGGGATTAAGATAAAATAGATTTGAGTAAAATCAATGAAATATATTTTTGTTCAATAATAATTTTTCTTTTCTTTTTTGGTGTATTGAGATCATTTTAGGATTTATAATTAATATTTATGCGATAATTATGACCCATTTTTTCCCCACTGAATATAATAAAAAATGTATATATATATATATAATTTAATTTTTTTACAGTAACTGAAATTTAAAAAAAAAAAAACTTAAACTTATTTGAAGCTTTAGCTTAACCTGATATACTAACTAAAACAGAAGTGCAACATTATAAAAACTATATAGATGTTTTTAAAAAACAAACAAAAAAAGTGCATTGAGCTCTTTTGTGTATTTTTTGTGCTTGAACGGTCAAAAACACGATTATGTCAGAATGTCAGTTTTGTCATGTATTCAGTAAGAGTCGGTTATGTGATGCTTAAATGCTCAATTAATGCTTTACAACTCAACTAAACTCATTGGATTTGTGTCGATTAAAACTAGACAAACTAAAAACAATTCAGGTGACTAAAATATGACTAAAACTAAATCAAAATTTGCTGTCAAAATGAACACTGGAACTATGTTTATTGGCAACACAGCAAAAACAGACAATATTGTGTCTGAAATGTAGCTCAGATTTGGATTACAGTATAAAATCACATTTGCAAACATGCTGTTATTATGAATGTTATTATGCCCCCATATCTTGAATTTTGGGGAAATGTTTAAATATTTTTGGTGGCTATACAAGCCCCCATTAATTTCTGACCCTATAAACCTGTATAACTTCTTCCTCCCATTGAACACACACTTATTGCTGATCTTCATACGACTAAACTTAATGCAGCATAAAAGTATCAGTCCACATGATTTGTGTGTATATTCCACGAATTTTACAGGCACATGATAGCTTTATGCGAATATAAGCGTGAATAATCATCTCATTCTCAAATCTCAAGGGCACGTCAAGGTTTGATGCCATTTTTCATCATTGTCTTTTTTAATGTGAAGTGTAAATTAAAGCTTTGAGAAAGGATAGCCCTTTATAGAGGGACTACGATCAATGAAACAATCATCTTGATCACAATAGTACGAGGTACAATAGTGATAATTACCAAATTAATCAAGTTGTTCAAGAGCAGGCCAGAGAACACGAATGAAAACAGATTTACGAACAAACCAATTAACTAATGAATGTAGAAATCAGTGTTACAGAGCGGAAGAAAAGGTGTGCGGGGATGGAGAGACGTTCAACTGGCAGACAAGAGCTGATGACCTCCGGTCCCGCCCTGTCAATCAAACGGCCCTTCGCCCTCCTGAACTGATGGGGGTCAAAGATGGATGTGGACAAAAAGGAAAGTCCATCTGACAGACAACAATCTCTCATCTGCGGAGGGAGGAGAGCAAAGTGAAGAGTGGATGTGCACAGCGGGATCAGACGGATGACAAGGTAGTCCAATTAAAGATGGCCCAGGATCACAGCGCTCTCTCTTATCACATCAGTAACATACACACACACACGCGCGCACGCTCTTCCTGTTTTATAGGGCCAATTTTGCAATTAGAGATATTGGTGACAGCAGATGTCAAAGAATGAGAGCAAGAGAGAATAATGCAGCTGTCTGTCTACACAACAGTGATTATCCGCCGTGTGTGTGTGTGTGTGTGTGTGTGTGTGTGTGTGTGTGTGTGTGTGTGTGTGTGTGTGTGTGTGTGTGTGTGTGTGTGTGTGTGTGTGTGTGTGTGTGTGTGTGTGTGTGTGTGTGTGTGTGTGTAGCATTGCTGCTTATAAACACATGCACACACAGTCAAAGACAACCTTAAAGTTGACATAACGTGCATCTTTTTGTGTCATTTTTTAAATGCATTTTATTTAGGGCTGTCAAAAGATTAATCGCGATTAATCGCATCCAAAATAAAAGTTTGTGTTTATATAATATATGTGTGTGTACTCTGTTAATTATTATTTATATATAAATACACACACAAGCATGTATATATTTAAGAAAAAAATATTTTTTATATATAAAACATTTATATTTATATATATTATAGATTATATAAATGTATATACATGCAAATATTTCTTAAATATATACATGAATGTGTGTGTATTTATATATAAATAATAATTAACAGAGTACACACACATGTTATGTAAACACAAACTTTTATTTTGGATGCGATTAATCGCGATTAATCTTTTGACAGCCTTAATTTTATTATGAACTATTTATTTATGCGAGTGTTTCAGTTTTTCTTCTTTTCTAAACAATTGACAATTCGCTAAGACCCTTCGTTTAACCCCAATGTGAATCCTCGGTAAAGTTACACTGAATTATTTCACGCAAGTTAATCACAAACCCACGCAGTAGATTTTTCGATTGATCGATAGATATAGCTATAATTTTGCGCTACGGTAGGAAAATCTGACAAGGTAGGACAAATCGCCAGAGCACGGTCATTTCTCCCCTTGGGTTTTAGGTTTGGGGAAGGGAAACATTTCCACCCCTGTCCAAACTTTTAGGATACCGGGTATCAGATTGCCACAATCCATAAGCACAACGCTTCGTCATGTTTCACTCGCTCGAAAGCTTGACAGACCTTCCGCGCCTAGTTACGGTTGTTAAGCCACGATTGGCCTGTGGCGGTTTTTGGGCGTGGCTTAGCGAAGGGTCAATTGACAATTTGTTGTCACTGTCACAATAAACCAAAACTGTAGCTACAACCTGTCCACATACAAAACACGAGCAGCGGTTACAACAAACATTAGACACTTTATTTCCACTTTTCGAATATTTTCTTCATTTTTAATTGAAAATAAACACCTTTCCGATCTGTTATGTGATGAGAAAAGGAAGTACAGCGAGTTCGGCAACCGGTCGAAATTGCGTCAAAACTTTGTGCCAGGCACCTCACCCCTACCCTATCATGACTGACACACCTTACCCCTACACTATCACGACTGACACACCTTACCCCTACACTATCACGACGGACAGACAGTGATGGCGTGTTTCCGGCTTTACAGAATGAACTTGGAATTGAAAAGTTTTATCGTTACTTGATTTATTCCTGATGGATGGGTTCTCTTCCGCGTTAATGCTGCGTTAAAGTCCTTTTTATAGACTTTTGCATCGCTGCTGTTTATTTATTACAACTGTATATTATAGGCTAAGTGAATAGGTAAACACACTTCATGAACTCACAGGCGCGAGCTGTGTGACATACATGAGACCATAGATATCCATAATAAAGGCTAGATGTCTGGTCCGCGCTGCTGGCCAATGGAGGTCGGCGGCCATCTTGTCACAGTCAGCTCGCTCACTCTTAACATTATGTTTTACTGGTGCGTGTGCTTTTTAAATAACAATAACTTGCTAAATTTTCTTCCGATTTTCAAACTGTTCAATTTGTTATAAACGTCAGAGATGTAGTTATGACACTGCATACTTATGAAAAATTATTCATATTTTGTTCAAGCATCCATAATTATAGCCACGTTAATAACGTTTGTAAGAAACCAAACCATTTGTAAATCCGTCAAGATTTCAGTGAGATAAGAGTATTTGTGTTCAGATCACTCGCCTTACATCAGGAGCCACAGAGCCCTGCCTGTGACAAGATGGCCGCCGTGATGATGTTAGAGACTCCGCCGTAAGACATCTAGCCTTTATTATGGATATCTATGCATGAGACAGCCTGACACCTAATTGCCTAACACAGCTGTCAATCAAACTCATCAAGCATTATGCAAAAGCCATAGACTGTAAAAAAAAACACATTTGATTTATTTTAGTATTTGAGGTGTTATAATTATTTTGTTATTACGTTAAAATAATTTAAACAACTGTTATTATTATTACAGTTTTTTACAGACGCTAGGACACATTTCTCAATACTTAGGTCACTTTTGCAAAACTCTTCACACAGTGAGCACAACAGAAGTCTATGTGGGTTAGACTGAGGATCAATTATCATTGCTTTGGCACAAAAAGCATTCAATGACTACATCTCTCAAATTTCAGTTCTTTTCTCACTCAGACACAACAACTGCCAAAACTCTCTGTACGTACAGGCCAATTTGCACATGCTTACATACGGTTTTCTAAACTGTTAAACTTATGTCCAAAACAATAACATAATACAAAACTGAATAAGACAGCAATTTGCTACATTCCTACAGTCATATTTTAATGAAATATATTTTAAATCTTAAAATTAAATGCTATAAAAACAATTGGACAGCTGATTCTCATTGTAGATGGTGTGTGTACAAATTCTTGTATTTTGGAATTACTCAGTGCAAATAAATAAATAAATAAACAACATAACATATTGACGAATTCTGCATCATGTCTGATACATTCCAGTAACATATATTGCAGTGAATTATAAACATTATGCGTGCCGTTTGTGCGTGTTTTAGAAGGAGCGCTCTGAGCGCATAAAGTTGGAAAAAAAATCAACTCGGAGCATAAAAGCGCCCAACGTCAACGCTTTTTTTCCCCATTGTCCAATCGAATGAATGGAGAGGCGAGCCTTCAGTTGATTAGACTGACAGCACAGTGCGATGAAATGCATGAAAAACACGTTCTGTCTGATCAGGGCCTAAGCCCTTTTCTCCTAATGGAGTTTGGGTTTCTTTCCCCATCGCCTCCGGTTTGCTTAGTTAGCGACACTTAACATTCAACAATATTATTGATTTGACTGCACTGACACTATTGGATGAGAACTGAGCTGAGGAACTGAAAGCTTTTCTGCAGAACTGCTTTATAGATGAAATGAAGTAATTTAATAATTGATGAACTTCACAGTGGAACTGAATGAACACTGAACTAATTAACAATGGCACTGTTTGCTCTTACAGCTGCTGAACTGTTTGCATAATTGTCCTGTCATCATTGTAAAGCTGCTTTGAAACAATCTGTATAGTACAGTATAAAGCGATAAATAAATAAGCGTGACTACTCTTCTCTTTTGGCTGTTACTGATAGGACATTTAGTAGTTGGATTGAGAGATAGCTAACGTTTGGCTTATTATTTTGGCCTGGCCTAGCCCTGAAGTTATTAATATTGCTTTCACTACAATTCCAGGATGAAGTAAATGTTATACAGTTATGAGTGGCTACCAGGTCTGCAGTTTCTGTGGTGTTTTAGGTGATTTGTTGCTATGTTCTGGGAGGTTATGTGATGTGGTTGCTAGGGTGCTGTACACTGTAAAACCCTGTAAGAAATGACAGAAATAAAGTCAGTCTGGTAAGTAATGTGTGAAGCTGGTAGTGCTGTTTGTGGAGTTGTTTAATCCTCCTCTGCTGAGATCTTCAGAGATGTAATGTCTTCTTTTATCTTCAGTTGATTTCATCTAAAGCTGTGGCTTAAGTCAGTTGTAGTTCTTATGTTTCTCTTTCCTTCTGTGATTCTGCTCATTATCATCAGGTGTTCATCACTATGCTCAATCATCACTTAATTAATCACTTAATTTCTTGATTGCAATGAGTGTCTTATTTTAGTGAACTCAATTGAAATAAGTTCAAAATACTCATAACTATTGTTTTCTAAAATTAAAAGAATTAAGGTAATCAGTGTCCTCAAAGTTAATGAGTTAGCTTAACTTACTAGATTTGGCTTTGTGTGTGCTATTGTGAGCTAGCAGTAACTGCAAGCACTCTTGAGTTAATTTAAAGTTTGTAATTTCAGCTGTTTTACTCAATATAGGGTTCAGCTATATCAAGTATTTGAATGCAGTGTAAAGTTCAATTGTATATTAAGAAATATCCTTTTTTAGTGGACTTGATTCAATTAAGTGCAGAGTACTCATAACTATTGTTTTTTATAAAACAAAATTGTTTGAGGTATTCTGTGTCCTCAAATTAAACGAGTTAGCTTAAATTGTTGGGTTTTACAGTGTAGGTGGTTCCCGCTTGTCTAGTCAATGTGCATCTTTGGAGGTTTTTCAGCAAAACTGAGAAAGACAAACACTACTGATAACCTCACCCAAAGAACGCTAAACCTGGAGTCCAGTTCATGAAAATTTCATGTTTATAGACAAGCGTCCGGTGCGGGCCGTACAGTGTGTGTGTGTGTGTTGTGAGTTTATGGTGATTGGGCTCATGGGGAATCGCGTGCTTTGAGTGTATATGTTATTTTGACCCATCATCAAATTTTGCATTAACGGAAATGAGAAAGCACTTTTCACTCGTCTGCGAGAGGCCAATGGGGATATTATGATCAATCTCAAATTCAAAACGCAATCAGAGCCGCATCCCTCCGCTGAATCTCTCTCTCTCTCTCGTTCTATCTGTCTGGCAGTGAAAGTTATTCCAGCACATTAAACTGAATATAAACAAAGAGAGTATTGTGTGAGAGAAACAAAAGCCCCCGGCTCCAACACACACACACACTCTCAATGCAAGCCTCATCCGTCTCCACGCTCGCCGTGAAGCGGGAGCCGTCGCGTCCCGGAACAAAGAAGCTTGAGTCTGTATGGATATGATTAAAACGCGCTTTCTGATTATGATTAATGCCATTGTGAAAATTAAAAGAGCGCACGCATTAACTCACAGTTCGTCAGTAAACACACACTCACACAACCATCACTCCCATATCCTTCATTGCATTTTGTATACGTCAAATTCTAGGATCTTTCCACTCGGGTTAATCTGCTTAGCATATCTAAACATCCTTAACGAGGAATGCTTTCAGAAAATATTGACTGTAGTTTATATTCTAACCCCATGGACAAAGAGTTTTGTTTCAGGGATTAACATTCACTATATTTTGAGAGTTTTTTGCTTAAAACAAGAAAAAACTAAGTTGTGTTTTGTTAATCAAGTAAATGCATCTTGTTTTAAGACTGCTTAGGGGAGAGTGGGGTAAGTTGACCCACCCCTTTTATTTCGGCAACTTTACACTTTTATTGTCATGTGACCATATTTTTTTGGAACCTCCCATCATTTCTGCCCGACTGTGAACAGGAGAAGCACATGAGAGGAGTGGAAGACACACATTTACGTTAAAAACGCCTTTTTTGGCTCGTTAATGTAACATTTTATCATAACTGATGTAACGGCTGAACATTTGTCCAGGTCTAAAATATTTATGATCTATATTGGTGATTTGGCAATGTATAAAACCATGCAAATCATTTCGATAAAATGAATTGGTAAGCAAGCTAGTTTTATCCAAAATGGCAGCTATGGGGCAAAGTGAGTCAAATGCTGTGGGGTAAATTGAGCCAGCGTTTTAACGTACCCCACCATAAGGCACTTTAGTTGAGTTAAATCTCTGAAGTATAAACTGGTATAATTTCAATGCAATGCTACACAACTGGTTTAGTTTGTCATCTTCTAAATTTGATTTATCATTTTTTGTTTGAGTTTATTTAAAAAGAAACCATGCACAAGTACTCCAAATCTATCTGTGATAACATCCAGAAGATGCCTAAATATATCTTTCCACCTGTAGTCTCTAATGTCCTAACACAGAAATTGCAGAAAAAACTTTGTATGTTGTTTGAGTTAGCTTTAAGAAAATAGATATGACTATTGTTAAAGGAAATGTGATGATTGAAGGTGTTTTTAAAAGAGGTCATCTCACATGGGTTTGATTCAGATTCAATCAGATGGTGCAACTTACCCACTAACTCGGATCAACTTACCCCTAACCTGGGGTAAATTGAGCCACATGAACACTTTTTTTTCATAAGAAGCCATAATTTTAGAACCCTTTGTCATAGATGCATTCAAATCGTTTGAAATGATAGCAAACCTCCTGACAAGATACTTTCATTGTAATTCCTTTTATCTTAAGGACCACTCAAGTTTAAAAAAATGGCTCATCTTACCCCACTCCCCCCTTACATATTTTACCGGCAAACCAGACAAAAATACTGATTAAGCAAATGATTTTATGCAGTATGGAGGTTATGACACATAAACAAGCATCCGCGGTAAGTCACGCAGAGTAATTTGTGCACGCGGAGCAGTGGGAGCGCTAATATTTATGCCTTCTCTCCCTCCCCTCGTTCACTTATGCAGCAGCGGAGGTGAAGAATGTGACACGTTAATTTCTAACGTTAAAGGCCCTTTTTTATTATCACCTTTCATGTGACAAGCTCTCATTTTGTTGCTATTCCAGTTGCTGGTGAAGATAATTACATGCTAGTTAATTGCGTAGAATTTGGATTGCAAATAGGACGGTTGGTCTTTGAAGCGCAGATGAAGGCAGGTGAAGAGAATCAGAGTCACCGTGCAGGAACTTCCTTAACACAAAAAGTACCCTGTCGGTACCACAGTACGCTAGTGATGACACAGGTGATTATTAAAGCTATGTTCTGAGGGATGGATTACCATACTCTAGTGCCATGCTAGTGCAGCACCTGATTACAGTAGATTGTTTTTGTGGACAACTAGGAGATAATTGTAATTAAAGATATGTACAGATAAAATGAATCAGGACTTCTTTTGATATCAGCCGACTATTTACTATTTAAAATGTAAAGATAATAAGAAAATACATTTGTTGTAAACACTCAATAAGAACAATTACAAATATAGCTGCAAGCAGCCATTTTCGGGGCCAAGCGCAAAGAAGACAAGACATGCCAAAATGGCTGGGAGTGTCAGAACAACTGCAGCATTGAGCAATTAAACACATTTTAAGATGATTCTTAGGCAAAAAGGCTGAAAAAATGCATTGTAGTCTATGGGAATTTCATATTTTGCTTAATTATAGCACCACGAAGAGGCACAATCGTACACATTTTTTTATGTGTCCTCGGAGTGAGCCCATACATGTGTGTGTCAATTTTGGTGAAAATATCTCATTTCGTTTTGGAGTTATAGACATTTATATAAAAAAAACACGTAAAAAATGACTGGCTATCGACCCATGTTTCTGAACTTCTAACGCTGGTTTCGTCTCGATCGGACTAGTGGTTTCGAAGATATCAGCTAATGTTTTTTAAGCGCTAAACTACAACACTGCACAAACCATATGCCGAAACCTAGCAAATCTGGTATCGTGGGACACCGCAAGGATTCAGGAGACAAAAAAAGTTACTCCCATGAAAATAAGTCAACCACACCCAAAGTTATAAGCATTTGAAAAAAAAATTCCACTAGGTGGCGCTGTTTTGAAACTTCTCAGGTGCGGAGAAGAAACTTCTCATGGTGATGACCCATACAGAGTTTTGTAACAATCCGTTCATGCGTTCATAAAATACAGCATTTTAGCACATAATTCAAAATGGCCGACAGCCAAAATGGCGGATATGGTAAAATTGGATATCAGTCGACTCAGCATGATGTCCCGAATCTAACAAGACCACCAATACATTACAAGACATACTTTTTAACGAGATGATTTTTGGACAAACGGTTCCGAGGTTATAAGCAAAAATAGCCATTTTTCGTATCTCCGGACCAGTAGGTGGCGCTGCACAGAAACGCTGCATGTTGCCTCAGGTCATGCTTGTGATGACATGTACCAAGTTTTCGTTTGAATACGATAAAGTGTTGCAGAGATATAGCCTTAAGTGTATTTTTGCAACCGCTACGTTAAAATTTGTTTGCGCGTTTATCAAAAATGATTTGATGAATCAACTTGAATTCCATAACTTTTGGTCGGCACTGCCTGAAGTTGATCTGGTTAAATTTTTTTGACCTGGTTGAGCTCGCAAAAGTAGGTTTTTTGGACAATTCAAAATGGCGGGAAAATTAGCATGACGGAAAATGACGTCATAGGGTGCAATTAAATTGTCGTGAGCTCAGGAATAAGAAGAAACATTTTGTTTCTAGCCCTTAGGGTTCAAAAGTTATTAGCATAAACATGAGTGAAACTTTGGACAGGTGGTGGCACTAGAGGGATTGTTTTAGAGACGCCAAAATTGGTGTGGTTAATGTTGGGCCAGTCCTTTATCTGTGTGCCAAATTTCATAACTTTCCCGCAAACGGTTCTATGGGCTGCCGTAGACTTCAATGGCGGAATAATAATAATAAGAAGAAATCTAACGATTTCAATAGGTGCCTCCGCACCTTTGGTGCTTGGCCCCTAAAAAAAATACAATCAATAAAATGAACAATATACCGGTATGAAAAATATACAAAAGTTAGATCTCACAAAAACCCTATAGGTGCACCTTTGTAAATAAACTCACACTTATATGCATGTCAAATAATTTTTTTTCATATTCATCCAATATTGGTATGAATACAAAAATCGAAATGTGTACCAGAAATATTTCTCGAAGTCAATGAAATTCAAGCTGAACAGTCCTCAATTTTTTTCAGTCAAAGTTTGTTTTGTTTTTCCTCAAAAAATGAAGGAAAACGGTTCTAGAAAAAAAAAAAAAAAGTCCAGTCCTTTGAACCCGATCCAGGAAAAAATTTAATCACTCAGTCTCAAGTGATAGGAAAAAATTGAAAAATGTGAGTGAAGATTCCCACCTCAAATTTGAAGAAATAAGAGTTCACGATATGGGGTTTAGGCCTTCTCAATCAGATAGTCTAGAGTCCAGATCCATGGGGGGCTCGCCATCAAAGGAAAATCCAGATATTTTTCCACAGGAACAAAAACCTGACCTGTATTTTAGGTCAAAATGATAACAAAATTATTTCAAACTTCATATTTCAGAGGGAAATAACAATTTTAAGACAGCGGTAAGCTGCATTATCATTTCGTTACAGCAATAACCAAAATAAAATTACATACAAGACATTCACATAAAAAGTGTTTAGATAAAACTCATATTAAACCATATATACTTTATAATAAACTCAAGACTTCACTTAAAACACATGCTTTCTATAACTTCGTCACACAATTCAGTGTAACTCATTTACCGATCGTTATTAAACCAGCATTTATCTCACTTCAACCAAAACATTAAAAAAAAAAAAACATTAACACTCGCCAAATCCTTGTATAGTGATATCTTTTAACAAATAATTGGTCTCAAAATAACGATGTTCAGACATTACCCACAGGAGCTCTGCTCTAACGCTCTTCTCAAAATGGAGGATTCAGTTCTCCCTCCACGTTCTAGAAAGAGCTGGCTTAAAGGGGCAGTACTCTATTTTCACAAATTAAAAACAAAACAAAAGATTAAAACACATATTAATTTCTTTCTTTTCAGAATTATTTTTATTCTTTATAAAAATAAAGAATTTTTTCGTTATTTGATTATTGCGTTTTGTAATCAAATAAATTATATTTTTTTATAAAATCAACATAAATGAATTAAAGCACTACTGTGTGTGTTATGTATTGGATCTCTTGTCACTACTATGTAGCGAAATTCACATCCAACAACATGGTTTTATCATGATGCATGTGTAGAATATGGTAGCATCGTGGTATAACATTAAATGATGGTATTGTCATAGTAAATGTTCAAAAACAGACAGTAGTACCATGGACATGTTCAGAACACTGCAGTATGGTATTGCAGTCCCAAAACATACACTGGGAAAAATGACTCTGCTGTGGGGTTGTAATTGTAACAAAAAATACATTCTATATTTTCAACAAATAAATCTATGTTTGGTACTTTACTTAATATTTTGAGTAACTTATTTAATATAATGTTGTTGTAAACACGTTTTTTACAATTAAATGGTGCGTGTATTATCTTGAGTAAGGTTTACTAGGTTTTTTAGATGTGTGCCTTTTCGAGATAATTTTTAAGTAAAATTTAAATAAAAAAGTAAAAAGTCTAAACAAGTGGATTTGGCTGTTGCAAAAACACAAATGTTCATGACAGACGTTATTTTGATGGGTGACAGGACTGAATTTGCACTGCTGGCAACCCAACGACACTAAAAAAGGTAAGAATGACATTAAATATGAACTCTTCAATGGTTTGATGCTTTAAATATAGCAAGGATAAAGCTAAATGTTTGTATTGATAAATACTTAAATTCGCCTTGAATTACACGGCTTGGCTAACGCTAACAGGCTAAAGCTAAATTGCTGAATAAAGTCGTTTTTTTGTTTGTTTTTGCGCACAAAAAGGATTCTCGTGGCTTCATAACATCATTAAGTTTGAAGCACTGGAGTCACATGGACTATTTTAATTATGTCTTTCCTATACTGAGGGCCTTGAAAGTGTTCATCACATTGTTGTCTATGGAGGGATCAGAGAGCTCTGGGATTTCATCAAAAATATCTTCATTTGTGTCTGAAGATGAACGAAGGTTTGGAACGACATGAGGGTGAATAATTAATGACAGAATTTACATTTTGGGGTGAACTAACCCTTTAAATTGGTGTTCACTTTTCTCAGTGATTATTTTTTTATCAGCTGATGTAATAGTTATGATGTATTTGAATTTTATGTTTTTAACATTGTTCGAAACATTGTTTTAATTAGATGACTGAATTACTGTTCTCAGTGGGTTAAACAGACCAATGGTCATTGAAAAAACTGTTATACGAAAATGACATACTGTTGCTTCCTCTTGTAGTACATAACGTTTTTTTACTTGAAGTCAGCTTTATGTAAAGTTGAAAAAATAAGCTACTGTGTTTTGCACTATTGCATTGTCATTTTAAAGTGAATAAACGTTTTGTATTGAGATGCTGGTTTACTGTTTCATGGTAATTAAAAAAAAAAATTAAAATAATTAAATTTATATATAAAAAAAAAGTAGCTTGGAAAAAAGTAACTTAATGTGTAGCTAACAAGGAGACATTTGTAAATATTACTTAAAAGATTATATTGGATATACTTAAAACTATAATTTTCTAAATTGATAAAATTGAGTTGCTCAATTAAGAGTCCAAGTTGAAAACATGCAAAGTCTAATAGGATAAACACAAATAAAATGAGTTTAAAATACTCAAAAAGATGATGCAAATAGTTGCCTCAATTTTATTGAGTAAAACGGGCACAGTATTTTTTACAGTGTACCAGATGTGAGCCGGATCTGGGCCGACTCTATGTTTGCTGTCTGGGTTGTACCTCGTGTAACATTAAAGGGGACCAACAAAGTCTTGATGTTGTTTCTGACTCTACTAGAGCAGGTTTTCCTGCTGTTATGTTGATTATTTCCTCATATTCTCCAGTGTTGCGGCTCCTCTCTTCCCAGTCTGTCAGTAACGCTCTGTCTCTATGAAACCCCTCCTTCTGAAAAGCTCGATGCGCTCTGATTGGTCGGATGGAACAGTGTGTTATGATTGGTTTTTTTAAAATGCCCCTTCCCATAACCGCCAGTTTCAACACACGACTAACTAACTCAACCAGGCCCCGCCCCTTTATTCTGCGTATGAATTATTATAATGAGGAATATGTTGACGTGTTCGATCCCAAGACTCCAATGGAGGCGTTTCAGGAGTTCAGGAACACTGATATAGAGAAGAACTCCCGCTGGAGGGACTCTGGGAACCCTTTTATACTCAAACAGCAACATTACACACTAAAGAAAGAGGAACAGGAGAAAAGCAGAATAGGTTCTCCAAGTAGTACCTTAAGAGTACATATTACTACTCTGAGTCGAGGTACTAAATGCACTTTTTTAGAGGTTATTAGGGTACAACGGTGTCCTTTTAAGGGTTCTGTTCTGTAAAAAAACACAGTATTACAAATGATTGGAACATAATAAATATCAAAATCAAGGTTTTGTCAAAAAACATGATAATACTATGGTCCATGTCCACAAAAACCAAGTTAGCACCACATCCAAACCCAGTATTAATTGCAGCGTGGTGTTTTCTGTAAGTTCTGATGAGGTTTGTGGAGACGCAGGTCTCCAGATGACTGGCCAAGCGTGCCGCGCACATGGTGCGCCTGTGTTTTGCTTGCTTTCGGTTTTATCATATTTGTCAGCTCAGCTGTGTGCTGGAATAACAAGCAGGCGAGTTTAATCTGCTGCGGGAGAGATCTGATGAAGGCAGGCAGCAATAAGAGCAGATCTCATTAACATCGCTGTGTAGCTTTATCCTAATGAAGTTATGGACACAGCCAAAGCAATTACACATGCAAATAGAATTAGCCAAAGCAAAATAGCGGGCCGATTGGATTGTGTTCTCACATTCAGAAATCTAAAGCATTCCGCAGGCTTTTAATCAATAAGTGAGTTGACGCGTTTCCATATCCTGTTAACAGAAATCCTGTAATATGGGTGCCTGTTAAACCAAGAAACTTCTGCTGAGATGGCCTACAGGGTGAGAGAAATACTGTAGCGTATATTTTCTTTTCTTTTTATAAGGGCAGTACTCTTAACTAAAATTATTTTTCAGTTCTTGAAACCTACACTATACTGCCAAAGGTTTTGGGACGCCTGCCTTTAAATGATTTAACGCCATCCCATTCTCAATCCGTAGGGTTTAATATGGAGTCGGCCACCCTTTGCATCTCTAGCAGCGTCAGCTCTTCTGCGAAGGCTTTCCTCAAGGTTTAGGAGTGTGTTTATGGGGATTCTTCTAGAAGCGCATTAGTGATGTTGGACGAGAAGGCCTGGCTCTCAGTCTCCGCTCTAATTCATCCCAAAGCTGTTCTATCGGGTCGAGGTCAGGACTCAAGTTCCTCCACACCAAACTCCTCATCCATGTCTTTATGGAGCGACGCTTTGAGCACTGGTGCATGCTGGGACAGGAAGGGGCCGTCCCCAAACTGTTCCCACAAAGTTGGGAGCATGAAATTGTCGAAAATGTCTTCGTGAAGCATTAAGAGTTCCTTCCACTGGAACTAACCCCTGAAAAACAATCCCACCCCATAATCCCCCCTCCACCAAACTTTACACTTGGCACAATGCAGTCAGGCGAGTCCCGTTCTCCTGGCAACCGCCAAACCCAGACTCGTCCATGGGATTGTCAGACAGAGAAGCGTGATTGGTCACTCAGAGAACACGTCTCCACTGCTCTAGAGTCCAGTGGTGGCACGCTTTACCCCACTGCATCCCACGCTTTGCATTGCTCTTGGTGATTTAAGAAAACCCATTCCATGAAGCTCTACACACTGTTCTTGAGCTCATCTGAAGGCCACAGGAGTTTGGAGATCTGGAGCTCTTGACTCTGCAGAAAGTTGGAGACTTCTGTGACCCTCAGCATGCGCTGACCCTGCTGGGCTGTGGCTGAGTTTCTGTTGTTCCCAATCGCTTCCACTTTGTAATAACACCACTAACAGTTGAGCGTGGAATATTTAGTATAATATTTGGTCTTATTGCACAGGTGTCCACCGATCACGGCCCCACACTTGAGTTCTCTGAGCTCCTGAGAGCCGCCCATTCTCTCACTAATGTGTGTAGAAGCCAACACACACACACACACACACACACACACACACACTCCTGAGAGCGGCCCATTCTCTCACTAATGTGTGTAGAAGCGAACACACACACACACACACACACTCCTGAGAGCGGCCCATTCTCTCACTAATGTGTGTAGAAGCCAACACACACACACACACACACACACACACTCCTGAGAGCGGCCCATTCTCTCACTAATGTGTATAGAAGCCAACACACACACACACACACACTCCTGAGAGCGGCCCATTCTCTCACTAATGTGTGTAGAAGCGTCTGCACTAGAGCTGGAGTTATACACCTGTGGCCATGAAGGGGTTGAACACCTGAACTCAGGGATTTGGAGGGGCGGCTCAATACTTTTGGCAATATAGTGTATGAATTCTGGCATATTTAGGATTCCACTACTAACAAATGAACTTAACACAATAGGCTATAGGCTACTGCTAGAAAACATCTGAGAATAACTAACTCGTGATCTCTGTCTCGTTATCTTGCACACTTTTGTCTCTTAAGAATATAGATTTTGTTGCAGTGCTGCGATTAGAAGTGCTGCTTATTCATGGACTTTTAGGGATGTGCATTTTTTCGCCTGCAGTCCAGCACTTTTAACTTGGTGAAATTGAACTGATCCAAACGAGTTTAAATGGAAAATCATTGCTGTTTTAATAGAGCTCAGATTTATCACAGCAGAAGCGGCTGGCAGATAATTGCACAGCGGTGAAGCGCGTACCAAACCCTGTTTGATGGAAAGCACCTCCGCGCTCACTGCTGATCAATCCAGCACCTTCTCATCCTCTTTATAACCTGCTGTCAGGACAAATTACAGATGTAAGATGTGCTCCAGGCAGAGCAGGGTGTGTTATGGACTGTCCAGAGATGTTGTGAAACCCCTGCAAGTTTTTTCTCTGTTTTACAGGCCGGCTGCAGACTTAGCGCTGTCGTCCCTGAGGTGCGACCTCCATCTCCGAGAGATAAGTTGTCTGTCAGAGGTACACAATCATGTCAACCTGTCGTCCTTGAGGAACAGAAAGTGTATTTATTTCAGCAGACGAATTCACAGGTTTGGTGCACGAGGCTCAACATGTGGCTTTAGAGCGACTGAAGGAGAATCCGAGAACAGATCCACTAACACAGCCTGGATTTGAAGGGTCTGTATCACCAACGACGGCTCACAAAGAACTGCGAAGAAGGGGAGTGAATCAAATGTGCACTGTAAAAAATAACACACTATATACTCAATAAAGTTGTGGCAACAGATTACAAGCAATATTGTTAAGTACATTCAACAAATAAGAATTGAGTTAGAATTAATCAACAGTTAAAAGTGCAAATAGCACACATATTACAGCTGAAGACACCTGATGATAAAGCAGAATCACTGAAGGAAAGAGAAACACAAGAACTGACTTCAGCCACAGCCATAGATGAAATCAACTGAAAAGACATTAAATCTCTCTTATTACAAGCTAGATAGACTTTATTTCTTTAGTTCTTATTGAGAATTAATAGAGGTTTAGATGTTGATGATTTATTGAAAAACGTCACTGTTATGTTTACACCTTATGCCTAGTTCAGACTGCTCGATTTTGACTCGCCGACAGGTTTTGCGAAATCGCAGACAAATGCCCGAAATCATAGGCAAATCGGTGCTCGTGCACGCGAGTGACAATCACGCAGTATGAATGCTCAAAGACGCGATCAGGGAAAATCGCAGATGAGTCATCGACGCCGTGAGATATTTGGCATGCTAAATATCTGGACCTGTCGGCGATTCAAACTCCTGCTGTGTGAAATGAGTTCTGACTGAAAAATACATCGGCAATGACCGACAGCCAATGAGAGAGCAAGATAAAGGACAGTGGGAGGTTCGCGGAGGAGTTATAGACCATCATATTAGTATTTTAATAGATATATGTACAGTTATATCAAACAAACAAAGCACAAACATTTGCATGATCAGCCGCAACAGCAGCACATTGCAATATTATGTATTTTCCTCAAACTCTCTTTGCAGAACACAATCATTGCTCCCTGTGTCTCCCCAACCATTTCCTCCACCATCATCTTTTTTATTTTTCTCCCTTTTGCTGCAAATCAGCGCACAGACAATTTGGAAGTTTCTGCCCAGCAGTCTATATTTTTAATAACAATTCCAGTCTCGCGCGAGAACTCCTGTCTGACGCACGTGTGATCTCGCGTTGTTTCCTTCTCACTTCTCGCGTGTGCTTTGTTGTTAAAGGTCCTGTTCTTCGTGATCCCATTTTTCAAACTTTAGTTAGTGTGTAATGTTGCTGTTAGAGCATATATAATACCTGTAAAATTATAAAGCTCAAAGTTCAATGCCAAGCGAGATATTTTATTTAACAGAAGTTCCCTTTCAAAGCCTACAGCGAACGGCCGGTTTGTTCTACATCCTGGTACTTCCTTCTTTAATGACGTCAGTAGAGCAGTTTGTCGTCTAACCTCCGCCCACAAGAGTACGCAAAAAAGGGGGCGTGGTCTTGTTGCTCCCGCGTGGAGAATAGGAAGTGTTGCGTTCGGTTGCGTTTGTATAGTTTGTTTGTCGCCATGTCGTCGAGACGCTGTTATTTTCATCCCAGAGTCAAGTCACCTTTGTTTGGCTTTCCCAGGGCCGCTGCACTTAGAGATCATTGAGCGCATGCATCCCCGTTATGGTGAGAGGCGCGACCTTTCCGGTAACGTGCGCTCTGCGTGCGCTAAGCTGCTGTCCAATCACAACACGGGAACCGCTGGCACAATCAGAACTCGTTCTGAAGGAGGGACTTCATAGAACAGGGAAATCTTTCAAGCCGTTTTGAGGACAGTGAAAACAGCGGTATACAGATCAGTAAATTGTGTGAAAAATACTGTGTTTTTTTACACGCGAAACATGAACACATGTTATATTGCAGACTGTAAACACAATCAAAGCTTCAAAAAAACACGAAAAATGGGACCTTTAAACATAATTCGCAGACGGGACAGAGCTGTCGGCGATTATTCCTCTTGTACAGTCATGCAGTGTGAAACCTCCTGTTGCCGATCCATCGTTCAGTGTGAACACAGCAGTGACTGAATGCTGGCCCAGATAGTCATGCAGTGTGAAGAGAACAGTGATCTGACGAGTTTGAAAATCGTGCAGTCTGAACTAGGCATTACTCTCTCAGCTCTGCCCGGGTCCGCCAACACTAATGTGGCGTTCACACCGGACGCGATTCGCGCGAAGGTGGACGCGTGTACATTTTGAGTTTACTCGCGCGAATCGCGCGTGACATTCACTGCACAACAGACGCAAATTCGCATCATGGGCGGGGCTTCCGCCAGCAGCTCGTCTCGTTGAGAAATGGCTGACATGGGCTGTGTTTACATGTCTTTTTTTTGTTAAAATCTACTGTTAATGTGTGACAAAACGTAGTTTTAAGACTTTTTCAGTCGATAATGTAGTTGTTTAAAGCTCAAATCTGTGGTTTATTTATATAAAGAGTGCCTATTTGAAAATTTTATCTGCCGTGTCGGAGTTGTGAGCTCCAGTGGATCAGCGCACGTCAAAGCCGGCGAGGGCAACATTTCCTCGGCCAGTCCTTCTGCCTCTGGCTCTGATGTCTCTGTGGTGTGTCTCGAGCTATAATTCGTCTTGTAACGGCAGATCTTTGCTCTCATGGATCTATAATTTGTTCCCTGGCAAATCGTTTAGGCTGAGGGCAAAGATAAGTTTCATTACTTTATATTTTTAGGCTATAACTGTACGTTGCAGTTGTAACATTAGTCTACTAGCACTGACTTTGAATGTTTGACTGCATTGTTTGCTTTATTTCATGTATAGCTTGTTATACATTACTTATATTTTGTATTATTGATCATACATAAACTTGCATTTAACAAAAAGAGACTGGGTTGTGTTTCATGTCATTTAATGTTATCACAGTGATAATCATATTGTCTGAACCAGATATTAATACGGTATACAGATTTTCTCCTCATTGTTGTCACTACTAGAGCAAGCTCCTGATTGGTTAACGCGGCGCGAAATATCCGCCAAAGTTCAGATTTTTCAACTTGAGAGATTCAAAACGCTCAATTCGCGTCCTTCGCGCCGCCTCAATCGCGCGAATCGCGCCGCAGAATGCCATTTCGCGTCTCTGCATTGACTTAACATGTAAATCACTCGCGCAAATCGCGTCCGGTGTGAACGCACCATAAGGCTCCACCGGGCTCCCTCGTCCCTCCGGCTCCACATTGGTCTCTTGTCACCCTTGTTTCACTGTGGATTTTTGGGCCTCCAGCTCCACCGCAGCCCTCCACCCTCCAGTTCCACATTGGTCCTCGCTCCCTCCAGTGTCTCCCCATTCTGCCAGGCCCCCTCCTTTACCACGGTCACTTGACTCGTCAACGTCACCATTATGGTCACCATTATGGTTCAATATTTAATTTGGTTGGGCAGTTTGACTCTTGACTTTTTAAAGGGATAGTTCACCCAAAAATGAAAATAAGCCCATGATTTACTCGCCCTCAAGTCATCCTATATGACATTCTTCTTTCAGACGAATAAAATCAGAGTTATCCTGGCTAATCCAAGCATTATTATAGCAGTTATAGTTGCTCTGTTTTTGAAGTCCATAAAAAATGCATCTGTCCGTCAAATAACGTGCTCCACACGGCTCTGGGGTGTTAATAAAGGCCTTCTGAAGCGAAATCGATGTGTTTGTGTAAGAAAAATATCCATATTTAAAACTTTATAAAGTAAAGTTTCGGCCGACCGCCTTCCGTGTTCAATTTATGGAAAAAGCGTTGAAAGGTCCTTTGCCGATCGAAAGACTAACGCGACCAGGTCCGCTCGTCATGACATCACGTACGCATCTTGAGTTTCACTTTCAACACTTTTCCATGGAAGGCGATCGGCTGGAACTTTACTTGATAAAGTTTTAAATATGGATATTTCAAGATTCAAAGCTTTGTTTTTTAAGTGAGTCATGCTAATATACAGAAGTAAAGGGCCGCGTTACCTCTGAGAGAGGACAAAGCCCATGTGACTTGAGTGTAACTGATGCACAGGCACATGCAGAGGGGGGGGCTTTGGGTGCTCGAGCCCCTGCCCTTTTTCAAAATGAATCAAAAGTGCCCCTCTCAGACAGATATCAATGATAATATCGTGGTCAATAAAACTAAATAAATGTGATTATTATAACATGACAATGTATACAATAGTAACGGACGGCTCAAAAGTCGGACAATTTCTGTTGAGGCGTTGCCATAACGCGTTGCTATGGGTCGCGTACGTTTTGATTGACTGCTGCTGATTTTCCACTGTTCGGAAACGGCTCTCGAGCCAAATATGGTCCTTTCAGAGAGTGTGTGTGGCCTGACGAGAAAAAAGTAAACCAATATTTTTTTTTTCATCCATAATCAGAGCTAATGTGTTGATTTAATTACACATCTATATATTATATATTTTAAAGTATTACACAATTCACCAATGCCCTTTTGTTAGTGTATAATACACCAACCAATCGTGATCTGGCAAACCAAGTTCAAATTCCATTGGGCGATGTGATGTGAAGCGGTAATTTTCTGTTCTTATTCATAAATCGGTTGAAAATGACATGGACAGACGGAACGTGGAACGATTTCCCGCTGTTTGTCTCATTTTATTAATTGCATCACTGACAAAATGGATTTTAACTGACAACAAACAAATCACTGTACAAGACCATGTAGCAACAAAAGTCGCATCAATAGTAAGTAGTGTTAAATTCACTTGTATTTATGTATATTGATACACCGTTTACTATTTCATGAAACTAAACCCAAGTGCCACCGGCACCTAACGTTACAGGCCTATTATGTGAAGTGTAGGCTGGCGAAATGGTTACGTGAAAGGACTTTATTATATTAACGTTAACATTTTTTAATATTATGCAGCATTATGAAAGAAGTCTCTCATGTTCTTCAAGCCTGCATTTATTTGATAAAAAACAGCAATATTGTGAAATATATTAAAATAATGGTTTTCTATTTTAAAATAATTTAAAATATAATTTATTCCTGTGATCACAGCTGGATTTTCAGCATCATTACTCCACTCTTCAGTGTCACATGATCATTCAGAAATCATTCTAATATGAGGATTTAATGTCAATGATGGAAACTGTGATACTCTTTTCAAGATTGTTGGATTAATACAAAGTTAAAAAGAACATAATGTAATAATATTTCACAATATTAGGCTACTGTTTTTTCTGTATTTTTGATTAAATAAATGCAGGCTTGATGAGCATAAGGATATATATATATATATATATATATATTGCCCCTTTTTTACATTTGAGCCCCTGCCCCTGAAGAACTCTCTGCACGGCCCTGCTGATATATGACTCCATAAAGCAAACTCTATAATCAATCAAAAACAATCAGAAGAAAAATTAAGAGGCAAAAATTCATGCAAAATTGAAGGCGAGTTCGGGGAAGAAACATCATGTACTGTTGGAGGGGAAATACGCTTTTAAACATCATCTTCTGTCAATAAAGCTGATATCAACAGAAAGGACCGACCGAGTGTAAAGTGGGGTAAGCTGTGCCAACTTTTAATGGTTCTCTAGGCAAAGAGAATTGAGGTAAGGGTACAACTAACATGACTTATTATATTTCTTAATGTCTGTTACCAAGGGAAAAGCATATTTAACATGTAGCCATAAAATGGAAAGAAATAATTGACACAACTTGCCCCACATGGGTCATGTCAAGAAGAAAGCTGAATCATAGGTGAATACTGTATGTGACCATTTTAATTTCAAATGAAAATATGAGACGAAGAAGTTTATTCCCACAATCCTAAGGCTACACTGTAAAAATAAATCAGGTCTCCTATTGAAAAATTTTGAGTGACTGATCACATCTCATTTTTGTTAGTTGGCCAAATTGAATTTCTGTTAATTAAATTGCATCAATTCACAGAAATTCAATTTGGCCAACTAAAAAATTTAGATGTGATCAGTCACTAGAAAATGTTCAATTGGAGACCTGAATTTTTTTTTCAGTGTATCTTCAACTTTCCAACGAGGTGCGGTGGGACGATGAGACCCTGGAAGAGCTCTTCTGGAGCGGGATGGATGATATCCTCAGCAGATGCTGCTGTTAGGGGGATAACCGTCCTTTCACAGAGTTTGTGGATTACACCTCATAGATATGTAAATCCTCTCTCACTGTGGGAGTCGTTGAGAACGACGCCACCATCATCTCCGACTCCCAGGCACATTTTCCATCGCCAGCAGTCCCCTCTCTGCCCACTCCAGAAAGGAGAAATCGTCCCAGCCCGGAGTGTCCCGGTAAGGAAGAGAACTCTCCCACAGCGGATCCAGAGATGACATGCCCACCATGAGCCCCTCCATGCCTTGAGTTAGAGCCCGCCACAGAGTCCACCCCGGAGCCAGAGCAGGTCACCGCACCTGTCCCAAAGCTGGAGCCGATCGCCAGATCCAGCAAGGAGTCAAGTCCGGTGAGACAATTCTCTGATGAGCCAGTTGAGGAGCCCTCACCCATCAATTTCACCATGGAGCTCGTCCCTCTCCAGACCACTACACACTACATAATGACCCAATCCCACCCAATATCCTGCCCACCCCATTGTTACCATCCTCTCCTCTGACTCCGTCTAATTCCCCGGACTTACTTGTCTCACTAGCTGCTTTTCCACTGTCGGGCCAGTACGAGCCAGGGCTTTCAACGGGCCGTGCTGGGCTAATAGCCTCAGACCTGTAGCACAGAGCCATAGGCCATAAAAAAAATGGACGAAGCGACTTCATTGACTTCCGCTGACCAGAGTTGAAGCTTTCGTAGGCTGCACACGGCGCTGACATCTTGGGACAGAGTGTGCGCAGTGGCGATCTCAGGACCGGAGTTGTGCGGTAGAGAGTGCACTCTAAAAAAAAGGTTCTATATGGCACCAAAAATGGTTCTTGGCTCGTAATCATAGGGGAAGCTTTTTTAGTGCTATATAGCACCAATTTTGGTGCTTCAGTGGTGCTTCAGTGGTTCTTCAGCGGTTCTTCACCGGTTGTTTGACTAAGACCTCTGAAGAACCACTGAAGCACCAAAATTGGTGCTATATAGCACTAAAAAAGCTTCCCCTATGATTACGAGCCAAGAACCATTTTTGGTGCCATATAGAACCTTTTTTTTTAGAGTGCAGGAAGTAGAGGCGCGATTATCAAAAGCCCGTCCACACTCTCACAGATGCAGAACAATTCATTATGTTGGTGTGAAATAAAAGTCATAGAAATGTAGAAATGAAAGCTAAAGCTCCAATCTCCTCCCAAAAATCCAGAAAAAAGTCTGTTAGTGCCTCAGTGACAACTTCACTCAGAGAAGCCGTCAATCTCAGCTGTCAATCATGACGTCACACCCCCCGTTTTTATAGCATCAAATAACTCACTAAAACTAAACTTATTTAAAAAACAATCACTTGAAATGAAATCATCGTGATAAAAATTGCCTAAAAGGACAGAAACCATCTTTAGGAAACATTTGAAGTGTAATTTAATTGTTTAGTGTGTCTCGCATCCATTCTAATACATGGAGAGGTGGGGTTTAGGAGCTGTACAGGGGCCGGCCACCAGGGGGCGATCGAGGTGCGGAGGCTTCAGTTTCTGAGAGGAGCGCTACAGATTTGCACAGAGCCCAAAACCACACTACATTTCCACCGCACTTCACTAAAACCCACTCATAACACGCCTCTGTGGAACAACATCTCACAAACCCATCATTTCACCAACAAATTAACAGAAAACTCAACCCAACAGTGGAAACATGGCTACTGGTGTCTCAAAGCTCCTCAGCTCCACCCTCACCACTGATTGGTGCCGGCTTGTTGGCTCCACCTCAGGCTCATTAACCACCAGTATAGCTCTGTGAAGCTGATCCCCTGGCTGCACCTCACTCCCTCAGCTCCGCCAACACTAAGGCTCCACCCGGCTCCCTCGTCCCTCCGGCTCCACCTTGGTCTCTCGTCACCCTTGTTTCACTGTGGACTGAGCCGTCGACGTCACCTCGGCCCTCAAGGTCTGTGATGTTGCTCTCTCAGACACTCACTCTCACATACACACACACACTCACTCACACACACACACACACACACACACAGGGGGGGGGGACATTCCATAGGCGTAATGGTTTTTATACCGTACAAACCGTATTTTCTATCCCCTTACACTGCCCCTGCCCCTAAACCTACCCATCACACACACACACACACACACACACTGCCCCTGCCCCTAAACCTACCCATCACACACACACACACACACACACACACACACACACACACACACACACACACACTGCCCCTGCCCCTAAACCTACCCATCACACACACACACACACACACACACACACACACACACACACACACACACACACACACACACACACACACACACACACACACACACACACACACTGCCCCTGCCCCTAAACCTACCCATCACACTCACACACACACACACACACACACACACACTGCCCCTGCCCCTAAACCTACCCATCACAGGAGACTGTGCAGTTCACTTTCTGTGAAAAAAACCTCATTCTGTGATTTATAAGCATTTTGAAAAGTGAGGACATGGGGAACGTCCTCATATTTCACCCTCTTTTTGTAATACCCATGTCATTATACACATTTGTGTCCTGATATTTCACAAAAACATGCCCTCACAGACACACAGACACACACACACTGTCTCTCTTACACTTAAACACACACAAATACTATTCTGATCTGAGCTTTTTCTTGAATACTGTTTTTGCATTTCTATACACTCGGCCGCATGGCATTATGATCTCGTGTCACCACTAAACGTTCAGTGTGTGTACAGAAAAACACAAATCTGTGCCACACCAGCACTTTCTCTCTGAAGCTGTTTACCTTTATAGAGCTAATGCCTTATAATAACCACAGTCATGCCACTTTCCTACTCATGGGTTTATCTTTACTACACTGATGCATTAAAACACACAGAGTATGTGTAATTTCATATCTCTATATGTTACATGAAGCTGTAATTATCACAATGTATTATTGAAATAATTTATGAAGACATACTTTATTAAAGCAACAAAGTACTCATTTGTACACTCTTAAAGATGCTGGGTTAAAAATAACCCAAGTTGGGTTGAAAATGGACTAAACCAACAATTGGGTTGTTTTAACCAGCGGTTGGGTTAAATGTTTGCTTAAAACAACCCAATTGCTGGGTTAGTCCATTTTCAACCCAACTTGGGTTATTTAGAGTGTACTATACAAATGGTTTTTCGAACAGATATGGAATATGAGAGATGTTCAGAGCCAACATTTACACATGAAAAACATTATCATTGAAAAAATGACTGTACCTTTTGATACATCCTCAAACATAAATCTGCGAATGTAAATAAGCTGACATTTCTGCGCTGTGTTGATGTAAAGCTGTAGTGCGGCGATGTTACAAATGTTGTTTGCCTGTGTTCTGTTTCGTGGTTTGTGTTTGTCTCGAGGCGGAGAGCGACACCTTTGCACATGTTTGTGTGTGTATTGACTTTTCTCACGGCAGAGTTTTGACTTTGATTTACTGTCTAACAGGCAAATATACAGTAGAGGATGTATTTCTGCATGTATTACAACACGTAACTCTTTAATAACTCTCACAGTCCGTCATATTACAGCAAAACTCACATACTGACTTCCTGCAGTCCTTCAGACAGTTATAATATCTAAATCAATGGCAATATTGCATCTGAAATGTCAGCTACTCATTTATTTTTT
>NC_137105.1:51875846-51895846 GCF_949357685.1 Gobio gobio | reverse complement strand
GGTGTTCGCCGTGTATTCTTACTTTCCCTTCCTCTCTCTCTCTCTCTCTCTCTCTCTCTCTCTCTCTCTCTCTCTCTCTCTCTCTCTCTCTCTCTCTCTCTCTCTACTGTCGTTAGCGCAGGGTTGTATTTAACTATGGAATTCCAAAGCTGACAAAATAATAATAAAAAATACATAAATAAATAAATAAATATACAAAGAAATGCACAAATATATTAGGGCTGTCAAATCAATCGCATCCAAACACACACACACACACACACACACACACACACACACACACACACACACACACACACACACACACACACACACACACACACACACACACACACACACACACACACACACACACACACACACACACACACACACACACACACACACCTATAATAGATCTAAAATAGACAACACTCCTTTAAAGAGCTTATTGACAGTTTAAATGGAGTGTGTGTACAGTTTTGATAACTTGTTCTGCCGGATCAGGTGAACCGCCCGCCCTCTCTGCGAGACCCCGCCCCCAAGACGCGTCATCGAGTCTTCAAAAGTATCGACATGCTTTGTGATTGGCTGACAAGTGCGGGCCACTCTTGTTTCTCTGTACCAGAGCCAGTGCTCAGGTCAAACACACACACACACACACACACACACACACACACACACACACACAGGTGTGATTTCTCAGACACCTTTTCCAGTCAGGTATTAAACAAAAAGCCTTTCAGCATCAGAAGAAGAATGAAGTGAGCACGCACTGTGTGTGTGTGTGTGTGTGTGTGTGTGTGTGTGTGTGTGTGTGTGTGTGTGTGTGTGTGTGTGTGTGTGTGTGTGTGTGTGTGTGTGTGTGTGTGTGTGTGTGTGTGTCCGTCAGTAGGGGGCGCTTCTCCACTCGTAAAGCGCCACGGCGCCGGTGACGTCACGCACTCTCTCTCGCCACTCGCAGCGCAACAGAGTAGCGGAGCGAGCGCGAGACGCGGAGAGAGAGAGAGAGCTAGAGAGAGAGAGCTAGAGAGAGAGAGCTAGAGAGAGAGAGAGAGTATGGAGCGCGCGGATCGGCTGGAATAAGAAACATTTCCCAACACTTTTAAAAACTTTCTCAACTCTGCCGACGGATATGGATACCATCGTCCTCAGCGTGTTCCTCGTGCACGCCGCGCTCGGAGGCGCCGGAGCCCAGCACACTCCCGGTAAGTCCCGCACATTCACCTTTAACGAGCCCCGGAGCGCAACGGACAAAAGTTTATGCGGGTGTTGCTTTGAACGCGTGCGCGCCTGTATCACGCCGTTCACCCCGCGCGAGTGTCCAGATGGGTCAGGACGTGTGTGTGCGGGGATGATTTGTGAGAACACACACACACACACACAGGTATATCAGGGAAAGTGCTCTCCGCGCCCGACTAACCTCCGCTCGGAATGTCGGAAGTCGATTCTAATGAGAACGTCCCTCCGTTCCACCGCAACAGAGAGAACAGCCTCTCCCGAGTGACCCGGTGCAGCTTCCCACGGGTTTAAAACTCTCCCAGGAAAGCGCGATCTCGAGTCACGCGCGCGGGGGAAAGTGCACAGTGTGCAACAGGACGCCTGGAAGCATCTTAGACCATCAGAAGAGTGTGTGTGCATCCCTTCAAATGATTATACAGATCTGATGAAAAACCTCAGATTTACGCGCGTCTTAAAGATGTTTTGTATAATGCATTATAAAAGTATTTGAATGCATTAATTATGCCGTGCAATGCACATCATTGCAACCACAGTTATAATGCATCGTAACACTCATATCACTGAGTATAATGCATTAAAACGCACGACGCACAACTGAGCAATCTGCGAATATTATCATGCATTTAAAAAAATGCTGGGTTAAAAACAACCCAAGTTGGGTTGAAAATGGACTAACCCAGCAATTGGGTTGTTTTAAGCAAACATTTAACCCAATTGCTGGGTTTAAACAACTCATTCGCTGGGTTAAAACAACCTAATTACTGGGTTAAAATGACCCATTCACTGGGTTAAAACAACCCAATTGCTGGGTTATTTTCAACCCAAACATGCTGGGTTTTTAACCCAGCATGTTTTAGAGTGTAATTATTGATGATGCATTATTAATACTCTTATAATAACACTCATCTAATCACTGAACACACCTTTAGAGAGTATAATGCATTAACACACGCTGATTAATCATGCATTTATCTTATTTATGATGCATGTATATTATCTTATAATGCATTATAAGGGCTTTAAGTACAGTGTTACCCGGTTTCCCTTTAGAATCGATGTTTAAATTGTAGTAAATGTGACCTCGAAGCACATATTTCTTTCACTGATGAGCACTTTCCACTCGATTTGAAGCTTTGGTGGTGTTTTTACGTGTCATTATATGGTATATTATTGGTCACTTTGTAAACACTCGTTGTGAAATCTCTTCGGAGGGTCAAAACTCTTTTCCTGTTTTAAACGGTCAGGGTGCAGTTCTTCCCGATGATCTAGCGCGTCCTAATCTTGCGTGTGTGCACATCTGGAGCCCGTCTGCAGCGGGACACAGCTGTCTGCGTAATTGCTGATTAATTAATCAGCGAGTCTAACCCTCGGATTAATTCTATTAGAATAATCAAAAACAACGGATGACAAATGGCAAATTACGGGAGGCTGGGATTGATTAGTGACTGGTGTGATTATGCCGGCGTGTTATGGAAATGAAGAGCGGGATGGAGCCGGATAATCCCTGATATATGGCTCTCTTTCTGTTTCTCTGGACGCAGCTCAAATGGGACACGCGGAGAAAGGTGAGTCGCAAATCCATGCTACTATCATCATCATCATCATCATCATCATCATCATCATCATCATCATCATGAGCATCTGTCCAGGGCATCTGTGTCTGAGTAATTGACCCAATGACCTCGTCCTGATGTGAGCCGCACACACACACACACACACAGCCAAAGTAAAAGTGCTGGATTTGTGTGTGTGTGTAATAAGCCAGATTCTTTCTTCAGAGTGAATTTGACTGCATAGAAACATGATTATAGAGAAGGACAAACACAAAGCTTTCTTTTGCATTTCTTGCGAGCTCTCTGAGACACCGGCGTGCTGACTTTATAATGGTTTTAAAGGAAAGCCTTGCGAACACTCAGACACAATAGCAAATTCTGCACATTTCTTACCGTCTGCTGCAGACTGCCATTTCAAGTGTGTGTGTGTGTGTGTGTGTGTGTGTGTGTGTGTGTGTGTGTGTGTGTGTGTGTGTGTGTGTGTGTGTGTGTGGGTTAAGCTCTTACAGCCGAGAGAACACAAGGTCTTCAATGTGACTTTAACAAGCGTCTGTGCGTGGAGTCGTGAACGGCTAGCCCATGATTTGAGTATAATGTTTTGCTCTTTGGGTCGTTATTGTGGCCCGTGTGTGTGTGTGTGTGTGTGTAATGATGGAGATGGGATGGAAAGTGATGTTGAGTGAGTCTGAGGAGGAATGGGAGGATATGAGTGTGTGTTTTGTCTTCCACACCGAAGGTTTTGTCCCCGGAGAACTGAGATTTGGTGCATCATTCGTCTAATCTATGGATTTCTGACATAATAATAAATGAATAAATACATACATAAATATGCGACGAAATGTAAAACAAAACAAAACAAAACAACAACAATAAATGAGTATTTGTACTTTTATTTCCTTTATTTTTTATTTATTTATAATGGCATTTTTTCCACATTTATTTTTAAAATTCATTTATGTATATTTCTATTTATGTCTACATTTATTAATTTCCACATTTACTCTGAGCTCGATTGCTATGTCTGAGGTAAAACACGCCCCCTCATTACCATACAGACAAAGAAATGTAGAAATAGATACAAATATACAACAATAAATGTGGAAATTAAAAAATGAACAAATCTGGTAAAAATAAAATTTTACATAAGGAAATAAATGTATAAATATTCATTTCAATCAGCCCAATGGAAATTCTTCTAAACAAATCAAAGTCTGATGCTCTGAGAGTCTGTCGCTGGAGAAAAATGTGTTGTTTCAACTTAAAAAAGTAAGTGTTTGTGCTGCCTTAAAAATTAAAGTTTAGTTAACTTAAAATGTGAAGTGATGATATTTATCATCACTTCACATTTTAAGTTGACTAAACTTTAATTTCATTGGTGCGCTCACACCAGACGTGAATGAAGCGTTAAGCGTGAGTGATTTACATGTTAAGTCAATGCAAAGACAGCAATTGCGGTGCTGCAAATGACACGCCGCGAACTGAGCGTTTCGGGCGAACTTTGGCGGATATTTGCGCCGTGTTGACCAATCAGGAGCTTGCTCTAGTAGTGACAACAATGAGGACAAAATCATATGTGGATATCCGGAGCTGTACGATACATCTTCATACTTTATAGAAACGGGGATAAAAAGGATCTTGCTTGGAAGAAAGTGAGTGAGGAGGTCGGACAGTCTGGTGAGTTGTAGAAAGCGCTCTTTACTCAATTTGAGCTATATATAAATATATACACATATTGAGACTACAAGCTAGCTAACACTTGGCAACTTGAGCTTATTCGCCGTATTTTAAAACAATCCATGTCAGCCATTTCACAACGAGACGAGCCGGCTGGCAGAAGCCCCATCCATGACGTTAATTCACGTCTGTTGTGAAGTAAGTGTCACGCGTGAATGAAGCGAGTAAACACAAAATGTTCAAGCGTAGCGCGATTTATTCGCGCAAGTCGCGTCTGGTGTGAACGCACAGTAAGGCAGCACAAACACTGTAAAAAAAGTTGCTATCTAAAAGTTTAAGTACAATCAACTCTGATGTTTAAGTCATTTCAACTTAATTTACAATGAGTTTAATCTTGTATAACTTGTTTTAAAAAGTTGCTTATTTTGATCAGTTAAAGCAATGTCGTCATAACTTATTGATCTTATGATCAATAAGTTATGATATAACAAGCTAACCGTAACCTTTTTTTAAAAGTAAGTTATCAGCTTGCCTTAAAATTTAGTTAATTGAAATGAAAAATTAGTAAAATGAATGAGATTAGTTTAATAAATTGAAACATTTTCTAAATCACTTTAATTATCAAAGTTAATTTGACGAAAGAAAAAAAAAAATTATATTTGAAAGCCGATAACCAATATATTGGCTGATAAATTCAAATTTTTATATAATTTTGCCTGATTACAAAATCAAAAGTCTCACCATTAAATCCCTCTCCCGAGCACACGTTCTCATTATAATTTTATGTATCCGATATGACTATATTTTCCAATCATATTTCAAGCAATTCAGACGCATCATGGTGAACAGTGCACATCTGAAGTGTCTGAAGGAAGTAATGCATAATTTATCGGCTTTAATATATCAGCCATCGTTTCCTGGCCGATCTCAAATCTACCCTTTCTGTCAAACAACAGAAAACTAGAAAAGGCAGTGTCCTCACAACTATATCTGTGAGGTTTTCCAGTCTTTAAAGGCAACAAAATTGGGCTGTTATATCATTGGTTAATATTATTTTTAGGGATGCACGAATTCTGGCCGTACAATAACCGATATTTCTTTGTATTTGAAAGCCGGTAACCGATATATTGGCCGATAAATCCAAATTTTTATATAATTTCGCCTGATTACAAAATTGACCTCACCATTAAATCCATCTCCCTAGCACACAATTATGATGTTCTCATTATAATTTTATGTAGCCGACATGACTATATTTTCCAATCATATTTGAAGCAATTCAGACCCATCATGGTGAACAGTGCGCATCTGAAGTGTCTGAAGGAAATAATGCATAATTTATCAGCTTTAATATATCAGCCATCGTTTCCTGGTCGATCTCAAATCTACCCTTTCTGTCAAAGAAACTAGAAAAGGCAGTGTCCTCACAACTATGCTCCTTTAGAAAGAAATGATATCTGTGAGGATTTCCAGTCAGTCTTTAAAGGCAAAAAAATTGGGCTGTTATATCATTGGTTAATATTATTTTTAGGGATGCACCAATTTTGGCCGATATTTCTTTATTTTTGAAAGCCGGTAACCGATATATTGGCCGATCAATCCAAATTTTTATATAATTTCGCCTGATTACAAAATTGACCTCACCATTAAATCCGTCTCCCGAGCACACAATTATGATGTTCTCATTATAATTTTATGTAGCTGATATGACTATATTTTCCTTTTTTGAAGTGATTCCAATCATATTTCAAGCAATTCAAACCCATCATGGTGAACAGTGCGCATCTGAAGCGTCTCAGCTGAAGATAATAATAATGCATTATTTATTGGCTTTAATATATTGGACATTGTATCTTGGCTGATAGCATATATGAGCATATATCAGCCAATACCGATATGGTGGCCGATATATCGTGCATCCCTAATTATTGTCACACCTCCATGTTAAATCTGCAGAAGAGAAAGTCACACATGTTGATGAAAGACGAGTGTTTTTGAGAAGACTCCTCGTCTGCAGAGCTGTATCTGATGGGCCGGTGTTGCTGACGGGTCACAGAGGGCCTGTGTTAAATCACAGCTCTGGCCGCGGACGCAACTTGCTTATCACAGCAGCTGCGAGAGAGAGAGAGAGAGAGAGAGAGTGCCGGGCTTATTTTGCAGACTCGCTACAAAATCTATTTACAGCAGACGGGTATTGTCTTCGGACAGCGCTTTTCTCCTCGCTGAAGTTTCTCAGATTATGCGCAGGGAATCGATACCTGACAAGTGCGTGGCGCGCTTTAGCGTTTCATCTGATGCAGCCGTATGGATTTTTAATCCCGGCCTGCGTAACGTCTCCTCGGCTCCGCTCAGGGTTTGTCAGCTGGCGTGTGCAGTTAATGCTCAGCGAGTCTGAATGGAGTTATTCTCATTAGAAACAGGCCTGACCTGTCAGTTGTGTAGATTTCTTCACCTTAAGGTCATTTCACGAGACTGCTGTGTGTCTCACACTTGTTCTCTCGATGATTTCAATGACGTATCATTGCTTGAAAATCAAATCGGACTCGTTTGTGTCTAGATATGACACAACACCAAAGGCACTGTTCATCATAATATACACATCAGATATTACAGCAAATTCACATTTTCATTCTGTGACACTTTTCGGTTACACTTGAACACGGTTCACTTTAAGGTGTCCTTGTTAGTGTAATTATATTTTGAGCTACTAGTAATATTAATGATCTACATCTACATGTGTGAGGTATATCGTCTATGATAATGTGTGATTGCTGTTTTAAAGATGTGCGATCTGACATTATCGAGTAAATCCCCCAATTTACAAAAACACACCTATAGAGCACACACACACACACACACACACACACACACTGTGATGTAGTCTAGTAGGTTAGAGTAGTGCACTTGAATATTTACACGTTCACTGCGTGATTTACTCTTAAAACGCATTTATAATGCCCTCAATATTGAAGATAAGGGGCAAAAATACCTTTTATATTTCTATCATTTATATTTCTATCATTTAATATAGTTAATCAATATCACACAAAGAGTGTCGTTTTCTCTCCAAATATCAGCATTATTACTGTTGATTTTATACTCTTATATTTTTGCTCTATTTCGCTAACAAAGCAACAGGACTGTTTTGTGTCTCTGAGCAACACACCTCAGTGTTTCATTACTGAATGAACGAGTCGTTTGAATTAATGATTCAATGACTCACTCATTAAGACAGCCGAATGCTTCGCTCCTGAATGAATCAGCCATTTGAATGAATCAGTTGAGTGAATGATTCAATGACTCACTCATTAAGACAGTCAAATGCTTCGTTCCTGAATGAAAATCAGCCGTTTGAATGAATCAGTTGAGTAAATGATTCAATGAATCATTCATTAAGACAGCCGAATGCTTTGTTCCTGAATGAATCAGCCATTTGAATGAATCGGTTGAGTGAATGACTCAATGACTCATTAAGACAGTCAAATGCTTCGTTGCTGAATTGTTTGAATGAATCGGTTGCATGAATGATGCAATGACTCACTCATTAAGACAGCCAAATGCTTCGTTCGTGAATTAATCGGCCGTTTGAATGAATCAGTTGAGTGAATGATTCAATGACTTACTCATTAAGACAGCCAAATGCTTCGTTCCTGAATGAATCAGCCGTTTGAATGAATCTGTTGAATGAATGATGCAATGACTCACTCATTAAGACAGTCAAATGCTTCATTCCTGAATGAATCAGCCGTTTGAATGAATCGGTTGAATGAATGATGCAATGACTCACTCATTAAGACAGTCAAATGCTTCGTTCCTGAATGAATCAGCCATTTTAATGAATCAGTTGAGTGAATGATTCAATGACTCACTCATTAATACAGTCAAATGCTTCATTCCTGAATGAATCAGCCGTTTGAATGAATCGGTTGAAACTCAACGACCCACTCATTAACAGTGATTTTTTTAATTTCACAACTGAAGTGTCAATTTTTTAATTGTTTCAAATATCAATATTCAACATTATAAAGGAAGAATTTAGTTGATACTGATTTAATTTGATTGGAAAGAGCTCTATTGTGTCATTAATCTAACTGAACAAAAGATGATACATACAATTAATTAATTAGGTAAAAAATAGTAAAAGCGATAAAAATGCCTATAAAATGTAAAAATCTATTTAAACTTATTGGAAATATAATTTCTGTCCGTGTAGTCAACTGACCACCACACAGAATATGAAGAAGAAAAAAAAATTCCAGCCGTCCTTAACCAGTACAACACAATAAACACACTCAGCAAAATATCATCTCAGTTATCACTATAAAAAAAAAAGTGTTGTAACAAGGAAGTGTTTCCCACGTCTCTTGTGGAGGTCAAAGTGCCACATGATGTTTGTGTAGAGAGGTTGGAGCTCAAATCATGTGACGGGAGGACGAATGGCGCTGTTGAAGGATCTGTATGGTGTGATTTGTGTGATTTGGTGAGGCTGGAGGTCAGTGGACATCTGCTGACGGACGCCGGCCCTCAGAGAAGCGGTGGAGAGGAGGCTGACGCCGGCCCTCAGAGAAGCGGTGGAGAGGAGGCTGACGCGGCCCGCGGAGGACCTGCTCTTTGTGGATTACGCCAGTAATGGGCAGCAGGGGCTGTAAGCTCCTTTAGAGAGCCCGAGAGCCCCATCTGAGCGCTCGAATCACAGCCAGAGAAGGGAAAGTCGGATTGAGGATTTGGTCATTAGATTGTTTTTGTTTTATTTTGTCTCTGCTCTGTCCCCGGGCTTCAAAGAGCGGCGTGATGTGATTTGTGACTGTCCTGATATCCATAAAGATTATGATGATGGTGGTGGTGGTGATTATCAAATTAAGCCCACAGTGCCGATCATAAGCGGTCTTTAAAGCAAAACATCCTCTCTCGCTCACTTTCAGCGGCGTGTCGTCACCCGGAGGAGACTTTCAGAGCTCTGGACACTCCTCAGATCCTCAGTTTTGTCCATAGACTGAAAAAAAAATATGGACGTACTGTCCGTAGTGTAAGTCACCCATAGGATCTGAAGAGCAGTGTTGAAGCGTAAAGTCGGGTCGAGCTGGCAGTCGCCATCTTAGCACTTCCAGATAACAGAAAATGTGCAAAGAAGCGGGACGTGGGCGGAGCTGAGGTGACGTGATGACTAACAGACAGCAGACAAACGGCTATCCACCTGTCACTCAAAGTGGCCACGCCCTTAATTATGCAGAACTTAAGGCTTTATATAATGTAAACGGATGAGTTATAAAAACATTCCCATCTCACAGTCGTCATGAAGGGCAAAATTAGCCGTATAGACCAAAAGCACAGTTTGTCCCAGACTGTAAACACGTGTTCTTCTGCTGTAAAGTTGGGAATTTTAACATGAGCTCAATGAGATTCTGCTCTTCTGGAGTCTGTCTCTAGTGGCCAGTCCATGAACTGCAGTTTAACTCACTTCAGTATCGGCTTCAGGAGAAACTGCGGGACTTGGTTTTGTCCCAGGTGTTTCTCTGAAAAATCCTTGCAGTCAAATCCAAATCATTGATTTCTGGAACCGAATTTGATGACAAATGTTAAATGTTACGTGCAAATATTCGATTAGTTGATTTAATTATAGAATATCGAATAGGTTGTGCTATTATCGTCTAAATAATCCCCATGTTTTCGGTGCTGATGTGGTGGTGACGCCAGTGTTAGTTTGACAGCAAATTTTGATTTAGTTTTAGTCATAGTCTTTTGACTAAAATGCCATTTAGTTTTAGTCACCTGAATTGTTTTTAGTTTTAGTCTAGTTTTAGTCTCCTAAAATCTAATGAGTTTAGTTCAATTGTAATACATTAAGCATTAAGCATTACATAACCGACTGTCACTTGAACTGACATTCTGACATTTTGTTTTTGACATTAAAAATACACGAAAGAGCTCAATTCACTTTTTTGTGTCAAAAACTGTTCTTAGTCTTTCCTCCTGACTGTGAGTTAAATTGGAATGAAATGAAATTCAGTTTATTGTGTAACCCAAAACGAATATATAATGCGTGACTTTTAATGATAAACAAGCTGGAAATACACCGGGACTCTTATTTTGAAATGTCTGCGCCTCTGTTGCAGGTGCAGGAGCTCATTCAAGTTCAGATGAGATAAAATATGCATTGTTACAACCGTCTAAAAATATTACTATATAAACATTGTGAAGTAAACATTGTCATTATTCCTCAGCATTAGTTCATAAACAATTGCCTGGCATAAATGTGTGTTATTGATTGATTGAGCTGCTCTAGAGCTGGATTGGGGGTGTGTGAGCCTGTAGGCCGTGTGTTTTCCAGCCGTTAGATCAGTTCATATCAAATGTGCAAATCAGATCTGACTGGATCTCTTCACTAATCGACCCTCCTTAACATTTTCGTCTCGTTTTTATTTGTTGATGAAAATGACAGTAAGTTTTCGTCATAGTTTTTGTCATCCAACACTAGTTTTTTAGTTATCGTCTCGTTTTTGTCAGTGAAAAAAGGTCGCTGACGAAAATTATGACACAAATTATTCGTCAACGAAATTATCACTGGGTGACGTGTTCATGTAACCAGAGGGTGGCGCTGCCAGTAACACACCTAACAGCTGTCAATCAACTCTCAGGGGGTTTTATACTGGGCTGGTTTGCTGCGGTCCGAGGTGTTGGTCTGGTTTCACACTCAGCTTGAACTCTGGTGCTTTTGTGTTGGTCTTACGTCATCACAAACGTGCCCAGACATGATGGAAAACAGAACGGCTCAATGTATTGTGTTTTGTTTTATGCGCAGCTGAGTAAACGAAGGCGGCTTTTGTTATAATAAGACAGTGAATAATTTGCTGTGGTGTTTGCTCTGGCTGTGTGTGAATACACTGCAGTCTCACTCGTATCTCAGGTCAATCATCAACACTATCATCATTACATGTGTGTTATTGAACTAATGACGATCGGCTAAAACGCATGCGCTGGTTACTTTTCCTCCTGAACATGTGCGCATGAGTGAGTTGGAGAGCAGCTGAACTCAGGTTGTGTGTGGTTCGGTACCTCTGTATAAAAGCTTTCACTTTAGCCATTTTTCATGTGAACCGTGCCCCATTTTGAACAAAACTGCCAGTGTAAAGTGTGAGAACAGAAGAAGAACACACACACTGTAGACCTGTGGCATATAACGGTTATGGTAACTTGTGCCGATGTCAAATATCAGTCATATGTTTCAGCATGTCACAGTAATTAAAGGGCTTGAGTTGATATAGCCTATTCTATGGGCGTCACTAGGCCCTTTATAGGGGGGCTTCAATTTCCCATAAAATTCTGTCCAGCCCCCCTAAAAAGTGTTCATTCAAACATATGAAACTGACGGGAAGCTTCGGCTTCATCCCGTCTTTTAATCAGTGTGTTCTTCAATCCGCAGCGGCGTCGAGCGCACGTCAGAAGCAGAGGTGTGTGTGTCGATCTGAGCTCTCATTGGTCTGTCACCGCTCGTCAATCTCAACATATTTGAGAAAACCAATCAAATCAGAGTAGGCGGGCTTTATGTTCACAGAAGCTGCTGAGGTCGAGCGCAATTTTTAGGAACGCGACTCGATGTCGAGTGCGAGATATGAAGCTAAACTTAACATTTCATATTTGACAGCTGCTTCTGTAAGTCAGAAATGTTAAACAAATGACAAACATATTCAGCCAAATTAATAAACTTTAGTCTAATTTCGCCATTTTGATTTGAAACGGGCCGATGTAATGTCATTTATAATATAATTAACAAACACGAAATATTAACAAAGCCGTTTTCTTCAGATTAGGCATAAGATTAATAGTAATGAATGTGTGCATATTGTAAATTAATAATTCCATGTGTAGCTCTCTGTAAATAAATAAAGCTCAGCCTTTGTCAGCTTGTATTGGGCATAAGATTAGTAATGAATGTGTGCATATTGTGAATTAATTTAATACATTTAGTTACCTACACTCTAAAAAATGCTGGGTTAAAAATAACCCAAGTTGGGTTGAAAATGGACTAACCCAGCATTTAGGTTGTTTTAACCCAGCGGTTGGGTTAAATGTTTGCTTAAAACAACCCAATTGCTGGGTTAGTCCATTTTCAAACCAACTCTGGTTATTTTTAACCCAGCATTTTTAGAGTGTAGCTTTCCTGTTAGCCTTAGAAAATGATTCATAAAACATATAAATATCAGTTAAACATATGTTTACTTTTTTCACTGGCGAAAATGGAAAAGCTTTATCAGTCATATCTGCCCACTGACATGGTTTTCAAGTTATTGTTATCAATTTTTTTGGCGTTCAGAACATCTTAAAATGCACATATGTAGATCATAGAAATCATAGTTTTCTCGAGGGGCCATGCCCCCGAAACGAAATAATAAACAGCCAATATCCTAATATGCATACTAATAAGCTACTATTTAATAGTGAGAATTGGACCCTAAACTAAAGTCTTACCAATTTTATTTTCATACACTCACTGAGGGCTGAGCCGCCCTAAAATGAAAACCCTAGAATCGCCCCTGGCCTATTCCCCATTGAATGAAAGCGTTAGTTATCATACAGATTGAGAGTGTGAACGGTCTCTCTCTCTGTTTATGTGTGTGTAGCCTATACATGCATGCGAGGGGGCAGGAGTTGCGATTTTCAAATAATAATTGAATAATTCCCAGTGATCATCAAACATTATTTTTGCTTGAAATGCCCATCCCTAGTTTAGGGTTGAATTTGAACTAGGGATGCACTGATATGAACATTTGAACCAATACTGATAACCAGTGGTTAAATTGGCTTTTGTAGGGAGGGGGAGCCCTTATTTACGTTGAATGGTCATTCAAAATTGCGCTGGAAAAATACTTAATGTGTTTTTACACCAAAGGGGCTCTTTTTCCAGTAATAATGTGTAAGGTAGGGTTGAGTAGTTATTCAAACAAATATAAATATTTTACAGTTCACTTATGGCCATAAGCAGGGTTTTTAAAATCAGTGTGGTCCCAAATATCAGGTAGTTAGGGGGGTTGGGGGGATGCTCCCCCGAGGAAATTTAGATTTCTCTGATCTACATTATGTGCATTTTTAATAAGTTTGAAGGCCAAAGTAACTTTCATGTCCATGTCAGTGGGCAGTAGATTATTTGACAATACCCCCCTAAAGATGAGCTCTGACTAGTCTTTTCATTTTCGTCTGTCCCTGAAAAGGGTTGGGAACTTTTTTTGACCAAAGAGCCATTTTTTTCCTTCATTTTTGGTAAATGCATTTTTCCAAAAGAGCCACAGTAAAAAATTTGATAAAATTATTATTAAAAAGCTTTTTTTTTCAATAAAATGTCAACAGTAGTAATTATTAGGTCCATAACTAAAAACAAACAATTATGCAGCAAACAATAAATAAGTTGCAATATGGAATTAATTGTGCAGGGCTCTCACTGTGAGGTTGACCAACTGATGAGTATAAATCCTCTTGGTGTGTGTGAACGCCCACAGTGCTTACATCTACTATGCTTATGTTTATGTGAATACTCGACTTGGCATTTTGATATATTTCTGTGTTTATTTGGCCGTTTAGGCGCGCAACCGAAGACAAAGGCTAGTGCGCGTGTCCGTTTGTCCGTGTTGCGCTCGGAGCGCGCGCACAGCATCCTGTCAGAAATTCAGTTGTCTTTCGTGACTTATCATGCTTTTATTATTTATTTTATCATGACTCTCGCGAACAGCCCTGAACACACAACTTTAATATTATTATCATAAACTTATCATTAACTTCGGCAGGCTGTACAACAGGGGAATTGTAATTGGCTGCTTTTTTCTGCAGAGAACGGATCTCTGTTGATGTGTGTGTCTAATCTTTTTTATCGATCATGTTAGTAAATGTTAGATATGTTGGTAAAGTGTGAGAGACCTGGCGAGCCATAGGTTCCCGACCGCAGCTCTAGCCGTTCGCGGATCTCCATGGTAACGCACTGTTAGAATTGTGACGGTTTTACCTGATGGCTGTGGCCGCGGTGCTGAACCAGAGAACGCCGCGATTAATGCATTATGACGTCTGATAATTCCATGTAGCCTGTATTTGCCAGGAGACGAACAATAATTAAAGTCTAATAACAATATTTCGTGCTGAAGGAGACGGAGCTGATCTCCTGCAGGGTGTGTTGTGGACCTGAGGAGGCGGAGCTGCCGATAACCGATAATTATTTATATTTGAAAGCCGATATATTGACCGATAAATCCAAATCCAAGTTTTTATATAGTTTTCCCGAGCCTGATTACAAAAATGAAAAGCCATGTCCCAAACACACAATTACGATGTTCTCTTTATGTAGCCGATATGACCGACTGAACTGTATTTTTCTTATTTTGAAGTGATTCCAATCACATTTCAAGTCATTCAAACCCATCATGGAAGGAAATAATCCATTATTTATGGGCTTTAATATATTGGGCAAATTTTCTTATCAGGCCGAGAACGATAACATTAAAAATGAACATATATCGATACCGATATGGTGGCCATCCCCAATTTTGATTTCATGGCGACTTTAAGTATTTGATTCGCAACCCTACAGATGTCGGAGATCTGCCTTTCAATCGCAGGCTTTGATATGAAATGGTTGAGATCTCAAACTGGAGAGAACACGCGAGACTAATGCTTTCGTTCAGGAGAGTGGGAGACATTTAATCTCATCGCTTTATAGTGGGAACTAGAAGGAGCTCAGTATGAGCACAGTATGAGACGTTGTCGAGATTTGAAGCTTTAAAGGAGACCTGAGGAGAAGCGCTGGATGTCGTTTGCGTTTTGTCTTTCCTTCGGGCGACTCTCCCGGCGTTTCCTCCACTGAGCGCTCTCAACCTTCAGCTGTGTTTAACGCCGATGTTAAAATCACCCCGCAGCCTTAATGTTGCACAAAACGGTTGCGATGTCCTGTGACTGCGGCTTCGGGACGGCGGAGAGGTGTGTTAATTGTGATGGGCAGCTCACATGCGGAGACAGGAGAGCGGCTGACAGATCTCAGATGAGAGAGAGAGAGGCCGTATGCCTCGCCGTGATTCATCTGTCTGGAGTCAGCCCGGCTTATATCTGTGTCAACACCATGACGTTTTGGAGATATCAAGTTTGAACACGTCTGTGTGTGTGTGTGTGTGTGTGTGCGACTCGCGGTGATTTACCTGTCTTTCATTCTCCGCTCCTTTGAGACTGGCATGTGAAATCCTCTCTCTCAGACTTCAGCGCATCAAACTGGCCTACTTCTGATGTCTGACTTTCACTTGTAAAAGCTAATATAACATCTGTAATAACACTATATTGAAAAACGGCTTCTTCAACTATTGCAGCACTCTTTCATCACTGTAACCTAGCTGGAATAATAATAGTCATTAACAAAAGCCCATTAGGGCTAGAAGAGCGTTTTAGTCGTTTATCTAGACTTTCTTACATTTTTGGTCAACGTTGTCGGCCGTTGTGAATTGCTGTTGTATTCTGTTATTATAATTGAAAACGAACGATTAAAATAATGCTGGACTGGGCTTTTTATTAAAATATTAATTAGCAATGAAGCAGATTGTCAAAATATTAATTTTAGATTATGACTACACTCTAAAAAATGCTGGGTTGAAAACAACCCAAGTTGGGTTGAAAATGGACTAACCCACCAATTGAGTTGTTTTAACCCAGAGATTAAATGGGTTGTTTTAACCCAGCGATTGATTGAATGGGTTGTTTTGGGTTAAATGTTTGCTTGAAACAACCGAAACGCTGGGTTAGTCCATTTTCAACCCAACTTGGGTTGTTTTTAACCCAGCATTTTTTAGAGTGTAAATACTTAAGAATTACATTTTGTCACACGTCACTTTGACATTAGAACAGCTCAAAAACATGTCAAATGAATTTGATACACACTTAGATTTACTTAAAGCATGCTGAAGTAAAGTGAATTCTGAATAGTATGTTGTGCTAACAAATGTTTAGTATAGTTCACTTACAAGAGCTCTAGTGACTAAAAGAACTGAGAGTAGTGATGTCACCATACCAAAATCCCAGTAGTCGGTACCAATACCATATAAATGTTACGGTACTCTGTACTAATTTCGGTACCACAGCTATTTTTTTTTTTTTTTTTTACTATTTAAAAAAAATACATTAAATAAGTTTATTATTTATGATGATAATCATTATAAGTTAATAATACATCAACTTTTAAAAGCTGTATGCCGTTTAAAAGTAAACATTGTTTATAAAACAAGATCAAGTGAAAAATAATCAACCATCTAGGCATTATTATTATTATTATTATTATTAGAAGAGATGTATTATTATTACATAGAGACGGCGCTTAATCTACTGTACAACAGTAGCCCAATATATTCTGTAAATTTCTTCATGTTAAACCAAACCTTTATTTTGACGGATTGCCGTGACCTTTGAGTGTCTGTGTTCATGATATGACAGTTTTCTCAAATGAAACAGTAAATTCTCATGAAGTGATGGTTTATGCGTTTGTGTCTTCATATAGTGACACGGCAGAGTGTGTGTGTGTGTGTGTGCGCCTGTGCCTCTGCGCCCGTCATCCCTACTGTAGAGAGTACTTGATAATATACTTTAGATTTACTCATGACTTACTATATCTACCATTGTTGTGTTTTGATGGTGAGTGTTGAAGTGTGTGGGACTCAAACATGATCATGTACAAGATATTGTCATAAATATAGAGGGATAATATCAACACAATTAAAAGGTTACGTACGATTGTAAATGATCATTATACGACATGAAGGGAAGTATTACATAGGTTGCTTTTAAAAGGTGATCTAATTTCGGACTAAATCATTAACTATAGTTAATGATTCAGTCACAGGCTATAGATCATGTTTATTATTTCTCTTCCTTTGAAACCAAATAACTGTGGTGTATTGTTGCGTCACTGCATCAATAGTAAGAGAATTACAGTAATATGCCCAACCAAATGAAACACTGATCCCCATAATGGCGACTGTTTTATTTTTTTCTTCACAAAATGGCACTCAAACCAATCAATTCATCTTAACTTGGGTTTTCTGAGTAAATAAGGTATAGTATGTGAATAGTACTAGATTTTTACAATTAAGTTAAGCCATTAAGTAAAGCCAACTCTAAAGTGTTTTTGAACAACATGATCTCGTCACAGAACAGGTAAATTCAACTCAGTGTAAGAATCAATTACGACTGTTATGTCCTCGAGCATTATGGCTGTAATAATATAGTTATAGATGTAATCATGTTAGGCTAACCTGTTTGAGACCACGACGCCCTCTTTGTGAGGTATGAGTGAGGGTTTTCGTTTGGATTAATTGCTGTAAACCGAAGAGCCCAGCGCTTTCCTTCAGGCAAACGAACAGAGAAGCCGTGCATCTGTTCCTCTGTGTTCAGCCTACTTTACTGCATAAGGTCAAATGTTTTAGGGAACAGCTGTGCTCGCCTGAGGGAGAGACCGCAGGAAGAGTCGGCACAGGTGGCACCTCAGGGGGCGGGACTCAGCGCTGTCAATCATCTCAGGAGAGTGGAATATACTGTGAAAGGTGTACACACACCGATCGGCATAACATTATGACCGGTGAATAACACTGATCTCTTCATCTCCTGTTAGTGGGTGGGATATATTAGGCAGCAAGTGAATATTTTGTCCTCAGAGTTGATGTGTTAGAAGCAGGAGAAATGGGCAAGCGTAAGGATTTGAGCAAGTTTGACAAGGGCCAGATTGTGACGGCTAGACGACAACTGAAGAACCAGTGGAGAACCGGCCACAGGGTCATGGTGGACCAGTGGAGAACCGGCCACAGGGTCATGAAGGACCAGTGGAGAACCGGCCACAGGGTCATGAAGGACCAGTGGAGAACCGGCCACAGGGTCATGAAGGACCAGTGGAGAACCGGCCACAGGGTCATGGAGGACCAGTGGAGAACCGGCCAAAGGGTCATGGAGGACCAGTGGAGAACCGGCCACAGGGTCATGGAGGACCAGTGGAGAACCGGCCACAGGGTCATGAAGGACCAGTGGAGAACCGGCCACAGGGTCATGAAGAACCAGTGGAGAACCGGCCACAGGGTCATGAAGGACCAGTGGAGAACCGGCCACAGGGTCATGGAGGACCAGTGGAGAACCGGCCACAGGGTCATGAAGGACCAGTGGAGAACCGGCCACAGGGTCATGGAGGACCAGTGGAGAACCGGCCACAGGGTCATGAAGGACCAGTGGAGAACCGGCCACAGGGTCATGGAGGACCAGTGGAGAACCGGCCACAGGGTCATGAAGGACCAGTGGAGAACCGGCCACAGGGTCATGAAGGACCAGTGGAGAACCGGCCACAGGGTCATGGAGGACCAGTGGAGAACCGGCCACAGGGTCATGAAGGACCAGTGGAGAACCGGCCACAGGGTCATGGAGGACCAGTGGAGAACCGGCCACAGGGTCATGGAGGACCAGTGGAGAACCGGCCACAGGGTCATGGGTGGCCGAGGCTCATTGATGCGCGTGTGGTCAGATCAAACAGACGAGCTACTGGAGCTCAAACTGCTCAAGAAGTTAATGCTGGTTCTGATAGAAAGGGCTCAGAATACACAGAGCATCTCAGTTTGTTGTGTATGGGGCGGCACAGCCACTGACCAGTGCCCATGCTGACCCCTGACCCCACCCAAAGCACCAACAGTGGCACGTGAGCATCAGAACTGGACCACGGAGCAATGGACCTTGGGTCCTCCATCATGTGGATGTTACTTCGACACGTCCCACCTACCTAAGCATTGTTGAGCCCATGTCCAGCCTCTCATGGAGACGATATTCCCTGGTGTCTGTGGCTCTTTCAGCAGAAAATGCGCCGCCACAAAGCACAAATGCTTCAGGAATGGTTTGAGGCATTGACTCGGCCTCCAAATTCCCCAGATCTCAATCCAATCGAGCATCTGTGGGATGAGCTGAACAAACAAGTCCGATCCATGGAGGCCCCGCCTCACAACTTACAGGACTTAAAGGATCTGCTGCTAACATCTTGGTGTCAGATACCACAGCACACCTTCAGGGGTCTAATGGAGTCCATGCCTCGACGGGTCAGGGGGATCAACACAATATTAGATCATAATGTTATGCCTGATTGGTGTATAAGAGGATCTTCTCATTACGCTGGTGTTAATTGTTGGTAATATGAGGCCCTTTCTCTCACGGTGTTTGTCTTTCCTGCTGTTTCCCGGGACTCTGGAGACGGCGTGTCTGCAGCTGAACCCCTCCAGGCCCCTTCCTCACACCTCCACGCTGGAATTTACAGCCCCCGATTGAACAAAAGGCGCAAGTCTTTCTTCTGACCCCCCGCCGGGCCTCAGACGGGACGCTCTGCTCTTACTGCGGACGGGAATTACAGTCCAGGTCAACACACACAAAAGAAAATGCCTTTTACCCAAACCTTCAGCATCTGAATACACTCACTGTCATCAGCGCTTTCAGTCTTAAAGTGGAGTGTGTGTCGTCTCGTCCTGCAGCGCGTCCTCAGATCATGAGTGTTGTTGAGCAATGCTTGAATGAAAC
>NC_137105.1:51868346-51870846 GCF_949357685.1 Gobio gobio | reverse complement strand
TTTTTAATTAAATAATTTAAATAAATAAATACAAATAATATTATAAAATACAATAATTAAAAAACGATAATTTACTGTGATAAAAAAATAATACAAAACTTTAACTTATTGTATTTCAGATTTTTTCAAAGCAAGTTGAAGTACTAAAATAACTAAACCTAATATTTAATAATATTTTTATTTTCATATTTATTATTAATTATTTTATGTATTTATTTATTTATTTATTTTGTTTTTAAATAAGTTTTAGATAAAAGCATCTGCTAAATTATTACATTTAAATGTTACTGTAATTTAATTAAAATATATATATTTAATTTTTTATTAAATAAAATAAAATAATTTTAATAAATAAATACAAATAATATTATAAAATTAAATTAAATAATTAAAAACGATCATTAACTGTGATAAAACTTTAACTTATTGTATTTCAGATTTTTTCAAAGCAAGTTGAAGTGCTAAAATAACTAAACCTAATGAAAAATAAGATTTTATAAAAACTACATAGACATATACATTTAAATTTAATAATTTAGCAGATGCTTTTCTCCAAACTATTTCAAAAACAAATAAATAAAAAAACATGAAAACAACTAATAAAAATGACAAAAACATCTAAATTATTCAAATGGAAGCAGAAAATATAAAAATACATGTATTTTAAAATAATAAACACTATAATAGTATATAAATGATACTAAAATAACATTAAATAGGCCAATACAGACTAAAATAATATCGCAAAAGCGCTGTTCTCAGTATCAGCAGGGCCGTCTTTCATCCTGATATTTAGCATAATTTCACATTTACTTCTGTGAGGAGGCATTAAAAATTAATCTTCTTGTGTTGCGCTGATCACACAAAGAAAAGACAAGTTTGCTTTATTCTGTAGTTGGCACGTCTGCTTAAAGTGTGTGTTTTTGGAGAAGGACTGAGGGGGTGGATCTGTCAGCGGTGCAATATTTTGACATTAATGAACGGATGAAAGGAAATCTTCAAGGCAGAGGAAGATGAGGATGAGGATGATGATGAACACTCCCATCTTCAGCACACAATACACATCTTCCCTTTCTAGTCGTCATGCTAAGTGTGCTCGATCCTCAGATATATCTGTGGAATGTGTTTCTTTTGGCTGTGGAAGATCGTTTGAACGAGATAAACTTGAGAGCAAATCCCGGGAATGTTTTCTGTGTGACGTGTGAAGCCGTCGCCATTAGAGAATATTCATCAAAATATGTTTCTCACACTGTCTGTATGTCGAGGTGATGCTCGGATGTTGTGAAAGGTGGATTTGAGTCAGATTTCCTCTCTTCCTGTGATCTTCCTCAGGCTTGCGGCCATTTTGAATGACCTGGTTTTTGTGGCTCTGTCCGCGAGATGACATCAGCCCGGACACGTCGGCCATCTTGGCTCAGTCTCTCCTCTCGTGTTGGGGAAGTTTGACCCAGTTAGACTCGCTGCGGCGTCCTTATCTCGGCCTCTGTGTTTGTGGAGTCACTTGTCTTGAGCTTTTGGGATAAATCTTGTGAAGATTGTGAAGTGAAGACCTTCAAAACCTGCTTCATTTGTCCCAACATGAGTCTGGAGAAGAGGGTTTGACTGGTTAAGAGAAACTGTGTGCTCATAATATGCTAGTACATTTGGACAGAAGGTGTGTGTGTGTGTGTAATATATTGTTATGCTTGAGCAGAGAACGTGTTGTGTGTGTGTGTGTGTGTGTGTGTGTGTGTGTGTGTGTGTGTGTGTGTGTGTGTGTGTGTGTGTGTGTGTGTGTGTGTGTGTGTGTGTGTGTGTGAGGGTTGAGTTCCTGTGCTGCCATATGGGATTGGGGACCGGAGGTTGTGATTGAGGCTCATCCAGATGGCCCTTCCTCTTCCTCCTCCTCTTCCATTTCCACCTGTGTGTGTGTGTGTGTGTGTGTCTTTCAGAGGACTCATGATCAGTCGTCCAATCAGCATCTCACATGCCACAAGTTATCAGTTCATTAGGTTTAATTGGGCAGGACAATAGAGCTAAAAATAAACTTCTGAAGTGATTCAGTGATAGATTTGTCAACCGTGTGTGTGTGTTGTCGAGTACAGCCAGCGAAGACAACTCAATAGAAAGATGTCTTTTGATCCCATCGCATTCAATTCACACTTCATCTTGTGTAAAATATCATTTCTTTTGACACAAACGGAGTTGAATCCGAGTCGCTGAAGTGGAACTTAAACGGGAGACACTATTAAAGCGTCTCTGTCTTCACACTTTGAGACTATGAATGGCGACTAGTCTAATGACACACTCTTTAGGAAACTCATTGACCGAGTAAAAAGTAAATCAGTGGGGTGCTACTACAGCTATTATTGCTTTTCACACAAATTATGATTACAGGAGCAGATTATCCAAATAATACAATTCAGCAAATGTGTTTTTATCTCAGATCTTCTTAACACTCTTGGTCAGGTTTAGTGTTTTTTCCCAAACGTGCCACTCACCGGACACTTTGAAAGTGCTG
>NC_137105.1:51860846-51865846 GCF_949357685.1 Gobio gobio | reverse complement strand
TGTTTATTATGGGGGAGGCTGTGTTTTCTTGGGCCATATCTGAAAAATGCCAGCGATGCTCTTGAACTTGAGCACAGCTCTGCTCGTTCTGTGCTGCTGAAGGTCTTCATAGAGCACTCTCAACATCCTGTCTTTTTGGGAGCAGAAATATGCTCAGATAAGCCCTTGCTAAACGGGTTGTTTTGTTGGTTCAGTGTGTTTGTGGATCCTTAATGGGGTCTGAGGGGTCTTCTGAATGTTCTGCTCTTCAGCCCAGAGTCCTTCTCTTTCAGTGCAGATATTTTGAACACAATGTTCCCTAACATTAGATATTCAGAAGAGTTTAATGCTCTTTAGAAGTTTGAAGTACTTTGTGACATTCTCAAATGGCTTTACAGGACACACAGCTTACATTTAGACATGTAGTGGAGACACAGCAATTCTCCTATTTGGTATTTGTCTAATTTAGCACAAACGTCATACGAAGTGATAAATTACTGTATGAGTTTGAATTGAAATGAATTACCAGAGTTTATAATCTTAACTATGAATATATAGGTACATTTATTTTATTATTCACATGTAGATTTTCCCCCCTGTTGTCTCTAAACTCCAGAAATCTTCACATCTAGTCCTCCAAGATCAAATATATTAACATTGTCATATCCATTACCCCGCTAAACTCTTCCGAAATTTGTCATTATAGAGATATAACAATGTGCATAAATTCTTGATGAGCCTAAAATACACTTCAGTATGTTTGAATAATTCTCTTAAAAAAATAAAAAAGAATTCCTGTTGGCCAGAGTGATGAGATAAAAACAGAAAAGCTAAATTAGAGGTTTTTCGCATTTCATGGAAAGATAGTATTATTGCACACAGATAGGCCTTAAAAACCTTAAAAATCTTATTTTTCGACTCTCTTAGAAGAAAACAAATACAACCCTATGTATTTATTTGATACAGTGGCCAAATTACCGAGAAATAAAGCTTCAACCCCGGACGTTTCCAAACAGCACAGCAGTAATGACTTTATGAACTTCTTTACTTGTACGATTGATAATATTAGAGAGAAAATTATAACCATGCAACCGTCTACTACAGTATTACATCATACGAAAGTAGTGTCACTGAGGAAAAATTACACTCATTCACTGCTAAAGGAGAGGAAGAATTGTCTCGTTAAATAATCTAAATCAACAACATGTATGCTTGACCCTATACCGACTAAGCTACTAGGGGTTGCACAGACTAGTCGACTTTCTGCCATGACACTTTAAGCTTGACATCGACTAGTCGCTGGCCTATAGAGGGCGCAACAGAATAAGCCATTTCCTGACATGCTCCGTTTCCAACAATTAAAATGACAAATAAATGCATACTCAGAGAGCTCTCGAGACATGTTTGATTATGCCATTTGGATGCTCAAAATTGATCGGGAGAATGCCGTTTTAAACAGCTTATTGTATACGCAAGTTAATCGCCATTCTAAACTAATGTGTGCTGCATTGTAACGCACATACATCACGCAGAGATCAAGCGCACCAACAGAATCATTCAGTAGCGAAGAAACGTATTGTCAACACTGTTCTGTGATTTATCAATAAAATAGCTTAGAAACTGAAAAGCTCTAGCATATATTTCTTGATAACTAAAAGCTACAGCTTCACTATTAGTAGAGAGACGCTGCCAGGTCAAATTAATTAACACGCAGTAGGGATGGCTCGATACCACAATTTTGTCTTCGGTACAGTACCACGATCTAATACCGAAGTACCGATATTAAATCGATACCATACAGGGTCTGAATTTTGATGCGGGTATTGCGCATAATTTTACTCACTCTTGCAAGTTTTGGGTTTATGAAGCGGGAAATTACCGCAAATGTTTATTATTAAATTAATCAGCAAAGATTGTCACATCAATCAGTCATTTGGAAACTTTTTTGTAAGTAATTTCAGCATTACTGCTCGTCTCCATTGCTTCTGTCTTGAAAAGACATTGCACCTGCACTATAAAAGCAATCTGCGCACTCAGATTCAACACTTTCGCATCCGTTGCGGGACAGCTGACGGAAATCACTTGCCCACGTCTTTTTAAACCTCGCCAACTTGAACATGCAAGCGATTTTATATCATTTCGTAATACATATGGGATGAGAGCTCTTTGAGAGCGAGTTTTCTTTGCGCTCATGCCAACAACAAACACACACACACACACACACACACAAGCCTAAAGAGCTTGCGCATTCCAAATTAAGTTGTTTTTCCTCAGTCAAATAAACACAAAATTATGTCAAAAATGTCAATCTTTAGTGAGTCGTCACATAAACACAGTTGGTTATGTCTTTCGCGGATGTAAATAGGGCAATAGTATGCGTGCAAATATTATGAGGTCTAAACGTCACTGGTTGAAACGAACGCTGGAGATTTCTTTATATTTAAACGATACGATCTTATGTATGTGCGTTAATCAGTGTTAAAAGAAACATGTCTAAATTAGATGGTTAGAATTATGCACTCACCTGTCGATCTCTTAATGTCTAGTACAAGTCAGGAATTAAGTGACTAATTCTTGGCAAGGTTTGATGGTTCTTCAGCAGTTTTATAAGCAAAGTAATTCCACATTTCACGTCTACTCCTCTCTTTATTAATGAGTTTTGTGCGTGTTGAGTGAGATTCAACTGCTGTATTCATCTTGTTCTGTTGCCACATTTGCCGGTTTCGCGTCAGTTTGGGTAGCGCGCTGCCACCTAGCGGTGAACTTCGGAACAGCAGCATATACCGAAATGAGCAAAATTATGATATCGTACCGTTTGAAATAAAGTATATAACGGTATTTTTCCAGTACCGGTATACCGCGGATCCCTAACACGCAGTCGTGCGTTCTCTCTCACACTGATGCATTCATATAAATGTAATCTTTACTGGGCTACTTTATCTGTATCTGATTCAAAACGAGCAGAAATCAGTCAAAAATAATTGGTGAACAAAGCTGTTATGTAGGAGCAATAACCTTTTGGGCAGCTGTGCACAAAAAAAAAACAACCCCAGTTCACATCTAAGCTCAAGGTTCAGGCTTATTTGTTCATTAATGACGTCATCAGCGACTAGTCGACGTCGACTTTCATCACATAAATGTCGACTTTAAAAAATATGAAGTCAACCCTGTAAGCTACTGAAAGAGATGCTTCCAGAGGTCATATATCCTCTTCTTAATTCATCTTTGTCATTAAGATATGTACCGAAAACTTTTAAGCTGGCTATTATTCAACCGCTTATGAAAAAAAAAAACGCAAATGGACCCTACAGAATTAGTCAATTACAGGACGATCTCGAATCGACCTTCTCTGTCAAAGAAACTAGAAAAGGCAGTGTCCTCACAACTATGCTCCTTTATAGATAAGAAATGGTATCTGTGAGGATTTAGACCGTATCATAGTACTGAGACTGCTCTCATCAGAGTTACACATGATTTACTCTTATCATCCAGTCGTTGTATCTCTCTATTAGTGTACTCGATCTTAGCGCTGCATTCGATACTATCGACCACAACATTCTTCTGAATAGACTCGAAAATTATGTTGCGGAATTGCATTGGCATGGTTTAAATCATACTTCACCCTCCTGAAGAACGATATGTGGAGGTTAGCCAATCACAGCAGAGGTCATTTACATGCAGAAATATTAGCAAAAACAACCTATTTAATTGTAAGAGCCAGAGTGTGTGAAAAATAGACATTAAAAGTAAATGATGACTGTTTTGGTGCGCAGGCTTCAAGAGGACTCTTCATTTTCAAATGCACTGTTTATTGTTCATTAAATTGAAAAGCTTCACAGACCAAATGACAACAAAACACATTATAATTAACAAACACTTGGGATAGTTGTGCTATTGTTTCTGATGATGTGACCGGAGGAAGTTTTCCCGCTGCTTAATTGAAAGAGGCAGTGGAAGATGCAGCGCTCGCTCTCTCTGGGTCTCGCTCTGTCTGGATCTCTCTGTAGTTGCCCAGTTTAATGTAACTAATGTAACCTGACGCGGTTCTTTGTGTCAGGAGAATGATGGGATGTTATCAGCGCAGTGTGTGTCCGCGGTTTGTGTACTGGTTTGAGCGCAGTCGAGTCGAGTCGTGGAGGTGACCTCCTTCAGTCGCCGCAGATCTCCGTGTTTTATGGAGATCCTCAAAGGGCAGATTTTTGTTATTCAGCAGCTTGTAATTCGCTCCGTAATAATGTAGCTCATCGCACAATGGTCAACGCGCTGGCTCGTCACCGTTCAGTAGATTTGCATACGGCAGTGGGTTTTGAGAGATGAACGACTGCAGAGTTTGTGCGTTGACCCAGAAAGTCAGAATTGACTGGGAAAAAGTGCAATAGAGCACCACTTGAAGTCGACACTTCAGTCAGGATGTCAGCTGTTTTTAGCAAGTAAATTGTAAGGTAAATGGTTGACAATCATGCTAGCATTACTATTTTGTTCCTTTATATGGCATCCTCCAAACATCAGACAATAGAGCGCCTCGAGGTTTGGAAGCCGGAGATATCAAGTAGGATAAGAATATTCCAGATCTGACTGATTCTAACATTTGTACACTTCATATCATGTGACTTTGTTTCCTGAAGCAACCAAGTGCTTTACTGAGCATAATCAGCTGAGATGTCTTATATCTGGCACAAAAAAACCTTGAAGTGATTTGATGTGAAAATGCTTCCTTGTGTATCTGCTGTGTGTGTGTGTGTGTGTGTGTGTGTGTGTGTGTGGTACTGGAAGAGGGTAAATCCTTTCCCAGCGTGCTGAGTGTTGGCGGCAGTGTTTGGCCGTGGGCCTCTCTCTCTCTCTCTCTCTCTCTCTCATCTCTCTCTCTCTCTCTCTCTCTCTCTCTCTCTCTCTTCTCTCTCTCTCTCTCTCTCTCTCTCTCTCTCTCTCTCTCTCTCTCTCTCTCTCTCTCTCTCTCTCTCTCTCTCTCTCTCTCTCTCTCTCTCTCTCTCTCTCTCTCTCTCTCTCTCTCTCTCTCTCTC